>NW_028297119.1:1287928-1330428 GCF_055798465.1 Pogonomyrmex barbatus
TATCCTCTCATAATTTTCGAAAATAGGAACGAAAGTATAGGCCCTATGAGATACCGTAAAAATCCGCCTCGCTAGTAATAGCCTTTTCTTACTTTTCCAATTACCGTCTTTTTTCGCTATGCGACGCAAAGATGCTTTATATTTACCGAGACGATTTTTTCAGAACGTTCGAGTGGGACGTTACCCTTGAGAGTATTGAAAACGCACTCGCAGACGAGTGCGTACAACGAATGAATTTTTCATCCGCTTGACGGCGCATTGATTTTTGTTCAAATAACACAGCGCTTTGAGAAGACAGATATTTTTCTTACCGATCGAACGTTCTGCGATTTTGCTCGCATTAACCGAAGACGTTCTCTTCTTCATCGCGAGGAAGTTGCGCAACTGTCGCGAGAGAATGCGAGTATGATACTTTTATACGAAACTTCCGGAAAAGGATCTGCGCGATACGTTAACGTAGTTCAGCGTATCATCGGGAAATATGCACGTGCGAAAACGATATTCGTCGGGAGTCGATTGTTTCAGATCGAGCAATAAATATCTATGGGGTTGAGACGTGGCGTCGTGATACGCTTCCTCGAGGAACTTTGGATCGTTGGAATAGACTTGTCAAGCGAGATGAATTTGCGCGCGATCTCGTGGATTTTTGAAAACCACAAAGTAATTCGTGTTGAGAGATATATCACGTTGTCCACGTCCCTGATGAAAGTGATTTTGCGTGATAAGAATTACGCTGAGATTCTTATGATGACTTCCCTTGGTAAACAGATTCACGATCGCTTCGCTCGAGGACGATTCCCTCATAAGATCGTCAATTATTATCAATTTCGCGCGGGATGGATCGTTAGAATAATCTTCCGGACGTGATAATCCCTCGTGAAATTCGATTGCGAAATCTCGAATTTCGTATTGAAGTTGCTGATAAGCAAATCCTGCCATTCGGCGTAATAAAACAAAATTCTCTTAAAGTAGACATCTGCCGTAACGGATAAATGACGAAGAAATCTCTTTACAAAGATTGTTTTTCCACATCCCGTCGGTCCGCACACGATCGACGGATGTTTTCAGAGTACATCTATTTCGCGAAATGAACATCTTGCGCGTCGTACTTAGATTAATAAACAAAGGGATGGGACACTTCAGGTTCTTGATTTTTCCTCAGAAAGATTTTTGAGATTAGCTTACTCGCGGAAGGGCCTCACCGCGGCGGAGATATGCTCGCGCCAGCATCTTTGCGTAACGAGCTCGTACTCGTCCGCGACAAGCTTCGGTCGTACGCTCGTGCGAGCGTTCACCGCGTGAGCACCGTCGCTTACGAGCTTGTATGCGGTGCTCCTCGAAAGCTAATTCAAGCCAGAGAAACTTACTCGCGGAAAAAATAATTGAATACTTATTATTGCGGACGTAAAAATTTATAACTTTTTCTTTTACAAAGTATTTTATTTCTCAACGAGAATTCAAAATTTTTTCTGTATAAAAATTAATTTGAGAGAAAGTTATTAATTATTTTAAAAGAAAGTTATAGGAATGGTGGGGAAAAAATTGGATGTTTAAAAAAATTTAATTTTACAAAAGGTTTATTATATTTTTTCTTATAATTAGAAAAATAAACATTTTTATTACATTTTTTCTCTTAATAGCTAAAAGTAAATACAAATTCGCATTTATAATTTTACAAAGCGTTTTCTATTTGAAACTTCAAATAATAAACATCTTTTTTAAATTTAATAACTAAAATAAAATAAACTTAATTTTTACAAGCATATTTATTTGATATACATATTTACATTTGCACTGGGAAAATTCGAGCCTTAATCTAACTTAATTTTAAGTAAAATATTACGTCATGTAAAACTGTATGGATAAGAAAGACGATTATCGATAAATCTGCGTTTTAATAAAACCGGAGCACATGTTTTTACCTCAGTTCGGGTTATTACCTCGTGAAACGCGGTGGGACGAATTGCTTTAAATCGCAGATTTATCTCTTCTCTTTTCTCTCTTTCCCTAATATATTTAATAATAAATTATAAATACTATTAAAATTAAGCAGCCGCGAGTTTTCAAAATTTAATTTGATCCCTTTTATTTTACACGTTTCATATTTGCGCTCATCCGACGTACGTACGCATAAAATTTCGGTCCGCCAGATACAAACCTCGATGAAGCTACCACATTCGTAACTCTCGAGTTCGTCAGTCATGTCGCCCAAAAAATTACCTATACGCGGTTCGTATTCGTTGGGATCACCGCTGCTCGCATATATACAGGAATCTGTATCGTAATATAATTACAATATACACGCGACAGTCTAATCTTTCTAAATACTCATATAATTTTAAACGCGCCTGTGCCGTCGTGTACGCCGCTATCACTATGTATGGGTGAGGGTACCATCGTCTCGCTCTTTAATCGCCATGAAACATATATCCTCGTTGACGAGCAATATGCCGACTATCTCGTGTTCCGGATTCGACAACAATTCGGCGAAACGTTGAGGGATTCTTATTATTTCCATATTCAAGTTACCTCGCTGGCCGAATTTTCCCCAAAACGAGTTGAGACAGAGTTTGACGACGGAGCGTAAGCCGGAATTACGTACGATGTTGTTTTTATTAAGAATGATGCCTTCGATTGCTTCATATTCCCTCAGGGGAATATTAACAACGTTCTTTAGCAATATTATCGTTGCACTCGCTCGGCCATCCACTCGCCTCTTGTTAGTTGTAAAAAGCTGTCGATATACCCGATAAACAATCCCCCCTGTCGCGTTTCGAGATTATAGCGCGTGGATTTGTATTGCCAAATCTCGTCTACCCGTGTCACGAGATATCCTTTGTCAATTGCTTTGCGTAATTCACAGGACACCCATGTGCCCTCGAACTCCGCAGGATCGTCGTGAGTGCACGCATCACGAGAAAATATTTCACAACATGTACGACAAAGAGCGAATAGTAATTTATCGCGTACGCGATACGGCAGTACAGGGTGAAAAAGATCACGCGGAGGAAATACACGACAACGTATGAGATTCTCGACTGGACCGAAATTAAAATTGGGCTCAATTCCAATTAAACTAGCGCATTCCTCGCCTACATAAATATCAGGATGACCGATTGGGAAAACTCCAGTCTTGAGTACGTACGGGTACAGAGAACATACGTCTACGTATCATATCCTCCCGGTACCCCTCGTATCGAGTCGCGATATTGCCGGTGCGTCCACCGAAAAATGCATCACGAGGATCGAGAGGTGGGATTTGTACCATGGTGTGATTCTCAAGAAATTCTCGTTTCTCTCGATTTTCGTGCATTTCTTCGTCAAAAACACACTCCCATTTTTCCGTTAGAATGTATCCTCGCTGACGTAATCGTTAAGACGTTGCAACCATTCGTTCATAACGCGTCAAACGTATCGGTAAAATTTTCGAGCGTTTTATCACGATTTAATGGATAGCAAGACGGGCATCCGTGAAAAAAGCAGCCATGAAATTGTAAGACGTGGCGCTGCGTCTCACTTCCATTCTCGCATTCGTAATATTCGTCGACAAGCATGCCTTCCACTAAAACGATACTCGCGTCCACGTCCCGCATGAATTAGTCAATGACCGATCTTGCATTCCTTCAAAATTAGCCATTGCACGGCTTTGCGTGACTGATTATCTTTAAACCTGTATCCCGATGAAATGATTCCTATTTCTCCTTCGCGCAAAAAGTTTTTTCGAAAAACTCTCATGCACGTTGAAGCGATAGTTGTACATTCCTCGAATGGACACATGTTTCCCCGCTGTAAGAATATTTTTCTGAAGGCCATACATGCTCATCGAAGGATATTAACGTCGGTGCGACAATATTCGAGTATTTCACGTTGAAAATCAAATATTGTATTTTTTCCGACATCTCCGCGTGCCACGCGAAAAAAACGTACACATTCCTCTGTTCGCATTGTTTCGGGGACGTAATAACGAACATCAGGTAGTGGACCGATATATGTTTGATTATCGACAGTATTAAATAAGTGCGGAAAGACACCTTTGTCACAAGTATCCGGTAACTCGAAGGCCTTCGGTAATTCTGACAAACGGCATATAATTAACACTGTCGATAAATTTCGTGCGATTTACTGTTAGGACCATAATTTTTGTACCGTTTAAAATTATACGAAGTTCTAATCCAGAATAATTTTCTATGATGTACCGGAGAATAAACTGCGCATCGAACGATTTCGCGTTATGCGCTATACAAATAATCCATGTAAAATGTTTCGTTGGTCGTGTCGCGAATTCGACAAATTGTTTTACCGGATCCTACCGAAAAACAAATTCGCGTACTCCGCACCAGTCGCAGCGCACCGACAAATTATTCATGCACACGAATCGCAAATCTGATGTGCGACGCAGAGTCTGGAACGTGAATTTTCATATCGATTCCCTCAAGCGATTGATTTTGACGCGTCTCAAAATCGTAAAACACGAATACCGTTCCCTTATTGCGTTCCCACTCACCCGTGTTATTCTGCTCGCTCTCTCTCGTAACTGCAGAAGAATCTCCGTCGGACTCGACAGCGGAGGATCTGTCTTCACGTGAGAGAGGTTACATGTAATAAAGATGATTTATCGGTTTTTGTGCAAATTTTGCAAAAAGAAACGGCACATTCGTGTCTTTTTGTCGCTTTTATAATCCGTCCGCAACCTTCGCAAAACCGTATGATATTGCAGACGCTCGCCGGTGTTTTCCCGTCGTATGACTTTGTCGTCCGATGATGTTCGAAACATGCGTTTCCTAAGAATGATCGTTTGCAAGTCTCACACCTAACAGGTTCTACGATTTCACGTTGCTCGCACGGCGGCGCTTTGTTACAACGAGAACATTTGAACAGCGGTGATTCCTTTCTTCCCGATAACCGATATTACACGGTATACAATAACCCCTCTATTTCCCGAGGCTGCTTTTAAATTTAAAATAGGACTATAATGTTGTTGTTGCTCATAATATATAATATTTATTCGATACAAAGGCTCACGTTCTAAAGAGGCGAGTACCGCGATTCCATCGAATAAAGATCTCTCATCGCGCCCGAAAGTAGCAAAATTATAAACAATAATGGCGATATCGGATGCGGCGAGAAAGCGTTGGAAACATTCTATTTCCCGGATCCCGCAACCCTCCGGCGAAATGGTGACGCCAGCCCTTCTCATCAAATCCAATGCGAGTTCGCGTTGTAATGAGGAATTCTGATGTCTTACCACATTCCGCTCGTGAAGTTCCCCCGCGACGTACCGCGTTCGTGATAAATTTGCGCGGACACCAGAGAGCGGGGGGAAAACATAAATTATCCGAATTGGAGATTGTTAAAATCGAACGTTTCGCAACGTCTTCCCGAGTAAGTTTATTCGAAACACACCCGCGATCTCTGGGTACCGCGACATTGAAAACGCGTACGTTAAAATCCCGTGCGATATCGAGACCTCCGGCGCTTTGCGCTACTGAACTCACAAGGCGCCAAATGTCCTCCTTTTCTTCGTCTATTTCCTGCTGCTCCTCTTCAACCTCTCCCTCCTCCAAATTTTCCTGAGGTGGAAGCCCTCCTCTATGCTGCAGCTCTTCATTGTTCGCTTCTGTGCAAAAGTTACAAAAAAATTAAAATCATATTTTATAGAAAATACTTCGAGATTGCTTAAAATATTATGTTCGTATTTAATTTAGTAAACAAGTATATTTTTCTGAGATAACTCGCCTTTTATCACTAGCATCTCCTTCTCGCATAGAGAATAGGGCTGGGAGGAATTCCTATTAAAAAATTCGATAATTTAAAATTAAATACGAACATAAATCGAGAAATTAAGAAAAAAGATTATATACCAAGCGGTGTTTCTCTAATTTCCTCTTCGCCTTCTTCGGGTTCTTTCTCGCGTTCCTCCATCTCCTCCTCCTCCTCCTCCTCTTCCTCCGTCATCTCCTCCTCTTCCTTCTCCTCCTCCTCTTCCTCTTTCTTCCTTCTTCTTCTTCCTGCTCTTCTTCTTCTTCTTCTTCTTCTTCCCCTTCTTCTTCGCTCCAAATTTTCTCTTCCGGGATTACGGAGGAGTACATATGCTCGTATTCTAAGAAAAAATATCGTAAATTTTTATTTTTTATATTAATATTATGTCCTTAATTAATAAAGATATTATGTACTTTAATTAATATTTTCTCTCTATTTTTTCTCTATTATCTCTGTATTATCGACTTACTAGGCGAAAACACTCGCTGATCGGGAGTATTTACTGCCATATCTAAAAACAAAGTTGTATTAAAATTTTCTAACTTTTACTATTTATTTTAAAGATTATTTATTTAAAAATGTAAACCTACTAGATGAGAGCTGAATAATTTCTGGCGCCTCCTCCTCCTCCTCCTTTAATTCCTGCGTAGGTTTGATACGCGCCTTTCCTAAAAGCATTTAATATTTTAATCTTGGAAAATTGTAAAAATTACATTTTTTAACATTACTCCTGCCCCTCTTCTAGTTTTTAATGATATTACTTACTTACATCCTGCTTCTGCCTCGTCCTCCACGCGTCGCCTTCGAATCTGCGTGAGCGGATTCATCACCGCAGTGACTCTTTGACGTGCATTTCTTACTACAATTTATTATTAAAAATTAGCTAAACCACGAGTTCGATATACGAGTTACTTTTATAGAAATAATAGAGAGCCGCTTACTATTATGGAGATGAGAGAGGAGATTTTGGATGTGTCCACTCACCTCCTCCTTCACGTGTCCAACCGCACGTCGCGTTTCAATTATTTCTCCGGGAATCCGGAGTAAACGTTCGTCGGCAGCGAAGTATCCCAATTGATACAGCACCCCTAATATTATATCCGAACATTCGCACGAAAAACGCGTAAAAAGTAGATAATTAGCATCGAGCATCGAAAGGTTGAATATTTTAGACAAAAATTTGTCCGCGTTTATGCGGATATCCAACCTCGATGCTAACTTTACGATTTTTCTAATAACTACACTAGCCATTTTTCACATAAAATATCGCGAACACAAACTTTTAAATCCTGCACGACAAAACCGAAGTGAAACACAGAAGAATTCAACTCGGAAAAAGATTTCCAATAGCGCAAGACACACTATTTATAGGGAAAATCTTTTCCAAAAGAGATTTATAAAAAATTATAGAATTATCCCGTAGTTTCGAGGAGAACGAGAGGGTAAGAATGCTATCTCAGCCCAAGTAATAAATCATTTTTCTTGAAAAATTTATATTACTTGTAGCTTGACCCTTTTTCGATTTCACTTTTTTTTTGTTTACTAACGTATAAACGGCGCCAGATATATAGCACATCAAAATAAATAGTTATTTAAATTTAAGGAAAGTTCTCGCTTTTTCAAATTTTTAAATATTTAACAAATTAAACATTAACAGATTTTAAACATTTATAAAATATTTCTTACTCGTACTTTTATTGTATATTTCGATACTTTCTTCTTCTTCTTGAAATAGTTTCTGCATGATTTTACGATGAATTTTTTTTTAATTTTCTCATCTAATATCTGACACATTTGAACGTAATCGAATCTGTAATATTCGCTTTATTCGAGAAAATTCTTTCCTTGTTGAAAAAGAGCGGCGTAAAATTATAGTTTAATCGAATGTTCAATAATTTATTTATTTAAAATTTTTCTCATCTAACATCCAAGACTCACGCGTGTTCGAATACGATCGAATCTGTAATAATTCTGTTATTCGAGAAAAGTTTTTCCTTGAAAAAAGCAGAGACAAAGCGAAAAGACGCGTTTCTTCTAGAATCTTCTACTTAACTGTATATTTATAAAACGTACTTTTTTGTTTATTTCAAAGGGAGGAGAAGATGCGATATAAGTAGGTAATGTTGTACCGCTACACTGCTTCACTCGAGTATCGACATTCGAAGCGTCTACTTCGAAAATATTCCTCCGAGTTTTCGTTTGTTAAAAGTGGACATTTGTTCAAAATTCTCTCATTTTCCTTTTTTTCGATGGGGATTATTCCTCCGTTTTCGAGTCTGCTTGCGTATTTCCAGTACTGTTTTCTTTAGGAAAATTTTCATTTTCCTTATACATCACCAATACAGCTTTCGCTCCGTAGGCAGAGGTGAAGTTGATAATACGGCTGAACAACAAGAAGCTGCGAATCCCGCTAAACTAGAAAATATTCGCAAGATATTCAAGAACTCTGTGCAAAATGTGGAACAAAATTTGCTGCTTTCTACGACGTACCCTCTCAATACCTCTCATACGAAGAAATTACACGTGGGATTACAATTATCTAAGGAAAGGATCTTCGAGCCTGTTGTTAAATTGGATGGTAATTCTACAGAAGGAATCAGCTTTGATCCGGACACATGGCACCAATTTCAAGATAGTATTCGGTACATGAGCGCATACTTTAACGGAAACAGCAAAAGCAAAGTAAATCCCATCACATTTGCAAACATATTTATCAACTTCACCTCTGCTTACGGAGCGAAAGCTGTATTGATGATGTATAAGGAAAATGAAAATTTTCCTAAAGAAAACAGTACTGGAAATACGCAAGCAGACTCGAAAACGAAGGAACAACCCCCGTCGAAAAAAAGGAAAACCCCAAATAAGAAGGGAGGCGTGCGTCATGATGGGGCCCGACCACGAACCAGTCGTGAAAACTCGTAATTATTTTGCGAAAAAATACCACCTCAGCCAGGAATCGAACCTGGATCTCCTGCTTACCGGGCAGGCATCTTATCCTTTCGACCGAGGCATGTGATGATATTTATCGCAAATAATAATAATTAGAATAACACGTCAACAATACAATGATACATATATATACATATATTACAATATACATATATACATGTATTCTTTCGAATCCCCACGACCGGTACTCCAGAGAGATGATGGTCCTATTCTCTCGATGGATGCAGGTCGGACTGCAGCGGCGACACTCTCCAACGCCATTGACAAATATACAAATAATCCTCCTGGAGCACGACAGGAGAGATTGCATCAAGCATGGCTCGAGCCCCCGGAAAACTTCCGTCGCAGTTGTAATGCAACAAGTTACTTTTCAAGGAATGGAGAATATCGTCAAATGTGTCGATGCTCGTATAAACCAGCTAGCATCCGTCATCGATTGTTACTGTTAACGAGTGCGCACGTTATTTGATCAAGGAGATAGAACTATATCTACCTAACAATTACGATGCCGATATCATCAAATTCACTGTCTCGAGGCAACCAAAAGGATATCGAACTTGCTGTGAGAATGCAAATAAATAATTTACCATTTTTGGATACATATTTTGATATTGTACTTTTAGAATTAATTACATTATTATAAAATTTAAAGAAATTACTACTATAATTTTATTGAATCGTGAGTTATAATTTTTATAAATTAATAACCGAATCGTGTATTTAATTTTCTAACAAGAAGAATAATTCTGTAACAAAACATATTCATATATATGCGAAAAATAAATTCAACTTATACTTGATAACATAAATTCAAATTTACGTCGTTTCTTTATCTCTCCCTTTATTCTAAATTTTTCACAACTCATTCAATTTTTCACTCCTCTTTTTTTGAAAGTTATTTACGCGGACCTGCGCGAGCGTGTTTTCCTATTGTCTTCTAGTAGCTCTATGCTTTCCTGACTCACACATTTCTCTCTCTCTCTCTCTCTCTCTCTCCCTTTAGTATTCTTGCATCGTCACATCGAAAGAAAATTTTTTCAGCCCACGTGTTTGTGGATAGGATAAAACCCTCGTATAACTCCAAGTTCGTCGTCGTCATCGTTGTCAGAAACCTCTGTACGTTTCTCAGTGCGAACCTGACCGTTCCTGTTTTCCTCCCCCAAATATCATACGATTCGGTAAATAACTCTAACAAATATTACACTCCACTAAACCTCGCGTTTTCAAAACGTTTATACATTTCCTCCATACAAAAAATGTCAAACGATTCGAGAAATTTATTTAAATTCGCTAGGCGCCGAGAAATCTTTCGTCCTAAGAAAATCCGATTCATCATATTCCATATACACGCAATAAAAACTCGCAAAAAATTAGTTTTCTTCTCTTCGCTCCATCCCACGTGTCACAAAAAAATTGCATTCCATTCTCGACAAGTATATTCCTTTTACAGACCCGCCATATTTCTTTTCGCAGACGCCATTTTGTTTTTGGACACCGATCGGTCCCAGACACTTTCTCCCCCTTCCCCTACTTTTTCGTCTAGCATTTCGACAACCAATCGTACACATGGGGCACTATGGGTAGAGCCAATCACGCGCCGGGCAGCTACGGAGTTAGCCAATCAGAACGCTCCTACTAATTACCTAATTATCACCTCCCACGCCCACCGATCAATCAGAACGCTCCATTTCCACGTGGCTGCTAGTTTTTGACGGTCGGAGGCCACGCCCTTGACGCCAGTGGGAAGGTGGTGGGGGTTTGTTTTGACGCGCTGTGGCTACCCACTTACTACTTAGAAATTTGATTATAAAGCTGTTAGACGAAAATTATATTGTAACAATGGTTTATTCAATTAAAGAAAGATTAACAGTGGGTAGTGCGATGGATTGTACTCTTCGCGAATAAAATTGGCCGTGAACGGCGAGACGGCGATCGGCGCGTGTTTACTATTTTTATGCGAATAAGGTATCGCTCCGGCGGTCGGCGCGATATTGATCGCTGCGCGGGGCGCGCGCGGCGGCGGCGATGTCGCACGTGTTCGGACCTTTAAATCTTCGTGGATTTAAAGCGCGTGCGGGCGTTGTCGCGAGGGTGAAGTTTTCGCGAAGTGTTCGGACCATTCAGGTCGGAGAATGGATGGGTCCGTTCCCTGCCAAGAGAGCTCGGCTGATGGGGGGAGTATCCCTCATCTGTCTCGAGAGTGCCGAGTAAACTCGGCCAGCCGTGGAGAGCCTCAGCTGTGACGAGAGATGGAGGTGTCGGTGTCGAGTGAACTCGGCCGACCAGGGTGTATCTCGATGCTCGGAATTGGTCAGTGGTATGGGGGAGAACCCGGCGGTGGAATTTGGGAGACGGCGGAGTCGGATCGAGCGAACTCGATGCACTGAGGAAACCTCAGCAACTCTCGGCTTGCCGTGAAAAGCTTCAGAGACGGCTTTCGGCCAGGCCAAGCGAACTTGACGCGTTAGAGAGGGCCCCAACAGAACTCAGGCTTTTTACCAGACTCGGTTTGGATACTCGCTTTCCATGCTCTTAGAAGGCGAGCGTGGAACAGGATGCTTTTTTGTGGAGAGCGAGCCTTTTTATACCCGAGATCAACCTCGGTATTTTTCGGTCGGATCAGTCGGATTGGTCAATCTCGGAGTTAGCATTCCTCTTCCCAGGAGCGGAGAAAAAGGATCGGATATAATTGGTTTTTTGGGATGATAAGGAATCGGAGCGGAGGGGAGGATGTAAAAGAGTAGGAAAGGAATTTGGTGGTAAAAGAACGGCGCGACGCGGGGTCGGTTACGCGCTTATAGACGCGGTCGTGGCGCAGTGCGGGACGCTCGCTCGCTTGCGTGGCGCGATGTCGGTGCAGTGCGGGATGCGGCGCGGGGGGAATACCACGAACACAGTCGTGTTTACGCGGTATTCCCGTGCTCTGTTCCGATGCTTCGGAGTTCGCGAATGTATAAGATTAAAAAGGGAGGCCACTGCCGCCCACTCCACCTGATGGTCGGCGGAAAGTCGGAGGAGGAATGGAGCAGAGAGATGCGCTCCGTTACAAATATAAAAGAAAATCTGATATGTAAGAAAAAAAACGATGTACAAAAACTTGGCGCGCCCGGGTCGCATTAAAACACGTACGTGCACACTTACTGTATTATATTGCACTCTTACTGTTTATCTTTTTATATTAATAATGTAAATGAGTTTTAAAAATATTTATGAAAAAAATTTTTTATATAATTTTTATTTATATAATTTTCTTTAACATTATATGTAAACATATAATATTAAAAAAGTTTATTAATAAATATTAAAAATTTAAATATAAAATATAAAATATATAAAATATAAAATATAAAAAATATTTAAATATAAAAAATATAAAATATAAAAAATTTATTAATAAAAACTAAAACATGTGTTCATTATTTAGAATATTCTAATAAAATAAACTTTTAAATTTCTTGCATATTTATGTAAAAAAATGTTTCATTAATTAATAATTAATTATATTTCAGTAATTTTATTTTATTAATATTGAAAACGAAAGAAGTTATAAGAACATAAGTAAAAAATCTTAAAATATATTAAATTTTTGTTCAAATTATTTTCTATTTGTCTGTCATAGTTCAATGTTATTATTAAAAGTAATTTTAATGCGACCCGGGCGCGTCAAATTCTTGTATGTCATTTTTTTTTCTTATCAAATTATTCAAGTTGAATATTATACATAAGATTATGTAATTTTGTAATATAATATTGAATTAAAACAGAAAAATTCTTGGAAAGATATATGTCGAATTTTATTAAAAAAATTGAACTTTCCAGATAATGTAACTATAACTGCGTCACTTTTTTATATCAAATCTTTTATACAAATGATACATGTTATTAGAAGTGACTAAGATATATTATATATTATCATTAAACATCAGACATAAGATGATATAATTTTGTAATATTTGGATTGAAATAGAAATACTTTTAAATGTAATTGTTTTAACCGTGTAATCAATAGAATGTTTTCTTTTAACGAAATATGTAACGCTTAATAACGAGGGATTGAACTTTTGAACTTTTTAACAATTATAAATAATTTAATCAAATTGTTTTTTATAAAGGAAAATTTTTTGCAGAGCATATACGCAATATGTACAATACTTTCAATACAGTTATTTGAAAATATTTAAAATATTTTTATAATATTTTTAATATATATATATTTTTAAAATAATTTACATAATATCTAGATCATAATTATCAAAATTATTTATTTTATCAAATATAATTTTTCATACTTTTCTTATTTAAATAATTTTAACCTTTTATAATTTCTTTAACTTCTCTGATACAAGATATTAGAAATAATTTTACACATTTACGAAATATGTGAAAAAGTTTCAAAATATCGATACAATCGTTATTAAAATTTTATGAGATTATTGTAATATTATAAAGATAAATATTTTTGTATAATCTTTTGTTAATTTTTTCTGAGAAAGTGAAGAGAGAATCAGCTCTCTCAAAATATCTTAAATTATAAATTTAAATATTTTATTTATTAACTATAACATCTATAGGTCGTGTATGAGTAGCCGGCAAAAATAATAAGCTTAAACACGTCAGTAATCACACTTAGGACCAACACATATGTATTACTAAAAATCGGCTAGTGCTGCTTGAAAGGAGCCAGCTCCGCGCTCTGATCTCACCACCTTGTGTCTCGCAAAATATCCTCGATGAGACGCAGTTTTCGCCACCGAAATTCTCGTCTATGATAGGTCGAAATGGCGGACGAAAAACGTATATAAATCGCAATCTTCGGCGAGTCGCTCTCAGTCTTGCGATAATTAGCGACTAAGAAATACAATCAGTTTGTCAAGCAGTGCGACTCAGAGACCAAGTTTTTCCAGGCATTGTCGTATCTACGCGATATATTCCGACGTGTTTAAATAGTGCGATTCCGGGACGATTCCTTAAGCCAGGGGCCGGCAAGTGCTCGCGGGCAACAGTCGAGCGCGTTGGGACTAGCGTTAGGCGGCTAGACGCAATAAAGTGAGAGAAAGGGACGTCTGTTCATTGAACGTGCTGTTCAAGGAGTAAAAAAATATTGTGTTGCACAAATTCAGACCCAGAATTAGCATAAATTAATAACTATATTTTAAATAAACAATTCTTACAATAATATTAAATAAATAACTCTTATAACATTTAATTAGTATTTGATTTATAGTTTTCCGATATTATATATGATATATCAGGTGTTATCGTTTTGACAACTTAAACAAATTATTGCAAAATTCAAATGTGAATCTGTTAACTGTTCGCGTAATCGCGATTTATTTAATTTCATAATAGAAAATAATTGTTCACATGAATATCTAGAACCGAACATACTCATTATTGCAGCACAAACATGTAGTCGAAGAAAATGTTCTTGAGATATGAATAAAATTGTACGATGTCAGTCATTGTATAAAAACGATTTTTAAGAACAGTGTCACATTTTAAATCTATTAATTTTAATTGTATGCGGGAACAATATTAATATCAACAGTAAAGATGTCATAAAAATAAGTAAGTCTTCTTGTAAAACATGCATTTCCTTAAACCGACAATCGAATTCATTATAATAATTGAAGTGAATTTATATATTCTTCATTTCTATTGCTTATCTTGAATGTGCATGACAACATAATAAATTTGAAAAATGCAACAACTGTCGAGATTGAAATTGATTGATCCATAAATTAAGTTTCATTTGGAAATGCGGAACTTTATCCCAAGGTAAAAATACTAGATACGCTCCTGAGATGTGCCACAGGCGGGCGCTCGCGGGCGCCCGTGCCCAATTTCAGCGTTTTGCCGATCCCTGCCCTAAACGTCATCGCATAGCGCGGCTCAGGGCGACGGTCCCCAGGCGTGGCCGCGTACCGCGACTCAGGACTACAGTCCCCAGACGTTGTCGCGAGTGCAAAAAACTTGTTACAATCTTACATACTTTAATATACGGGCGATGGACAATGCAAGAAGGGCTGTGAATCATTGTGCACTATTCGATAAACGTTAAATAAACAATAAAACTTAATAAAATACGAAACTACGAGTGCGGATATTAAACTATCCCTTCGACACACAACATTATCTTTAAACACTGAAAAATTATGAAAAAAATATTATGAAAAAAATCAATTTTTTACTTTTCGTGATTACGTAATTAATAAGTATTGATTAAATTCAGTATTTTTTTTTATTGTCATATGCAATTGCGCATACGACAAAAAAATAATTAAAATAAGAGAGCCTAGAATGCTCAGTTCATACACCATATAATTTACATTTACTTTTATTTCCAGATAATGCTACGAAATCAGACAATTTTTTTATTGAATCGTTATGTAAAGGATGAAAACAATACTTATTTTGTTAACTTGTATTATATTTTAAACAATATAGTATGTGAAGTCGTCAAAGATAAGTACCAGGCCGCGTCGGCCTGAGGAACGTGTGCCAGCCCTGACCGCTATACACATACGCGCGCTCATTCGTCACTTTTAATCTGATCCACTGTAAAAACTATGCATGTCACACGCAATTGTTGAAGAATAAAATTGTTTCTTTTAGCATAAAGAATCACGTAGTGTACTCCAAATGCGGGAATTTTGGGACACCCTGTATATGTAAAATTTCAACTGAATGAAAAAAAAAAGATATCATAACAATAAAAATATTTGTCAGCGTGTATATGTGAGCAAGTTATGCGTTTGTGCGACTGGAATTAAATATAGGATTTTAATTTTAATTCCTTACGTTCATTGCAAATTGTAAATGCGATCAGGTTATACGATTATGCGAATTAGAATTAAGGGATTTTAATTTTAATTTCTTGCGTTCGTTGTGAATTATAATTATCATATTAAACAATAAATCTTGCATTTATTTATAACATTCAGATGACTTCATCATTAATTTTAGATTTTTATTATTTTTCTTATTTGATCGAGTAGCGCCAAGTGTTTTTACAGAAAATTTTTTTTTATTTAAATAAAATTTTATCATTTATTTTGTACTGTTACTCTTTAATTTTTTGTGATAAAAACTTAGATTGAGTAAAGTAATTTTGGAATATATTTTAAGTATCTAAATAATTACTACCATTTGGTTAGAAAAGAAAGAGTTTCGAATGTTAAGAAAGACATATCATTTTTAAATTAAAGATATTACCGCTTAGATTTTATTTTTTAAAAATAGTGATATATCAAATCTTTTATATAAATGAAATGTATAATTTGGCTAAGGACTTTTAGCTCAATGTTTATAGGACTATAACTTGGCGCCAATTATTGATATCAAACCTTTTATACAAATTTTATGTATTATTACAATCATTTGAGTTCAGTTGGCAATGTGGAAATAAAGTTTCCTTTTTTAAAGAATTAGAACTAGTATCACTCGGAATAGGAAGATTCTTTATTAAAAATTCAAATTTTTTTTTAAATTAAAACTATTACCACATGGGTTAGAGTAAACAGACTCTTCAATGAATGGAGAAACATACCACTTAGATTCTATTTTCTTAAAAAGACGGTAAATTTCCGGTTATTTTTTTTTTTATACAAATAATACATATCACTTTTGGGTTTAATAGAATAACGCAATTTTTATAATAAGGTACTTGGCGCCAGTTATTGATGTCAAATCTTTTATACAAACGATGTCATTTGGATTAAGCAATATAGAAACAATTTTTTTTAAGAATTAAAGCTAGTATCTTGGGTTAGAATAGAAAGAAAATACTTTTTAATGAAAATACAAAGATCACAACGACACTAGTACTTAGATTTTATTTTTTTATTTGATCACAACTAGAATTGAATTAGATATGACAATTTCGTAACATAATTTGTTTAAAAAATTAAAACTACATGAATTAGAATAAAAAGATTTTTGAATGAAGATACAAAGATACGTACCACTTAGGTTCTATTTTTTTCTATTTTTTTCTATTTTTTTCTATTTTTTCTATTTTTTTTAAATAAAAGATATTGTAATTGAATTCTATTTTTTAACTTGGTAATAACTTGGTAATAATAGTTTCTTTTTCTAGGGCGCTCCTATACTTGATACCTTTTTTAAAAAGATAATTTTTTAATATATATAAATAATAAAAATATAAACAAATATTTCTGAATAATACTTCTAAATTTCTGAATAAGAAGCTTCAAACATTTCCACTTGAATCATAAAAATAAATTTTTTTTAAAAAAGATAGATCATATTAATGTAAATTAAATTATATAAAATTCTTCTAAATTATTTTTATATTTGTTTCGAATATAGCATATATGTATATCAAATTCATTCTCTAACATAATACATATGTATAACACATATGCATAATTTTTATATTTGACATATAATTTAGAAGATTAATTATGAAGATAAGAACGAGTGTCGCATAGTAGACAGCGCACTCTAGTACACTAGAGATTTCGGGTTCGAGTCCCGGTAGAACCAAAAATTTTCATACGCTCGTATCTTCTCTCGATCTGACAAACCACGAGAGTATACTTGCCCATAGAATCTCCTCAAAAATTTGCCGTTCGAAACTGACGTTAAAAAGTAAGTCCCATATGCCTGTGCATCACCTACATGCGTACTACGGGCATGAGAATAAGGTATAACAGACTTTTAAAAAGTTATGAAAGTAGGAAGAAGAAGAAGAAGAATTATGTAGATCACAAAAAAATTACCTAAAGGAACTGCTGCGGCGGGAACTACGATGGCTGCAATAGAAGTTGCGGGGACCGCAGTGGGAACATGTTTATCATTTCGTCTTAAGATCATGCTCAATTATAGGCCTCTAAATATCATGTTTATTATAAATTTTCAGTATTGTCAATAAATATTGAAACACAACCAATGTACATAGATAAAACAACGTTTCATCAAATTCTTTCACAGCATTACAAGATAAGATTATTACAATAAAATTATGCGATATGAATACATCTTAGCCAATAAAATACATTGATCATTGCAATTAGCTGATCTACAATCAAAGTTGAATGAACGATATTTTGTAAATGCAAGTTTTTAATCATAATTTGTTTTCAATTGTCCAAATTATTCAGTACATACTTTGACATATCACCAAAAATATTTGGTTTTAGCGGGTTAATAAACTTACTATTATTTTATTATTACTCTTATTATTATTAATACTATTGTTATTATTATTGTTATTATAAAACTCATATTTCAATATTCAATGTACTGTATTGACTTGCTCACATAGTCAGCACAATATGAAACGAATCCATTCAGCGTGAAGAATTGAACGCATGGACACACAGCGTATATACGTAGGGATTTATAGTTACTTTTCAAAAATGATATCTCGGAAAATAAGTTTATCATATGTGGTTGAATTCTTTCTAATTTTGAAATTTTTTTAAATAACTAAAGGTTAATTTTATACAATCATATGTGGTTGTATAAAATTAACCTTTAGTTATTTAAAAAAATTTCAAAATTAGAAAGATAACTATGAAGTGATGAGAGAAATTTAAAAAAAAGTTAAAAAAATTTTTTTATTTCTCTTATAAAATACTCTTGAAACGATTCAATTTTGTATGAAATTTTTTTTTTCTGTTATAGTTTTGATAATATTCGCTTCAAAAGAAAAAAAAACCGATTTTCTTTTAAAAGAAATTTCACTCCCTTAACGTACAGCTCAGCACTTATAAAAAAATACGTGTCTCTTATTTTTATTTATATTTTAACTTATTCGAAGCTCATTAAATTCGAGGAGGAAGGACATTTCTGTGTGTTTCTTTATAAGTTTCTTTATAAAAATCAATCATAATAAAAAATTTTTGAGCGCTCATCTATCTTCTATTGTAGTATTTATTCCCACTTATATCCATTTTTTGACATTTTTACAATGTTGCAAATAAAACAAAAAGAATATTAATTATATTAGAAGAATTAATTATATTAGAATTATATTAGAAGAATATTAATTTTATCAAAGTCTTCCAGAAAAGTTTTTAAGATATTTTAAAAAGATTTCTTACGAAAACGAACATTTCTTATTGAAACGGACATTTTGACGTTGATGCAACCTCTCAGAGACATAACGCAACATAACTATAACAGTTTCATGTTACGTTCCTGCAACGTTGTAGAAACTTTTTTGTGCAATGATCGTTCGCACGAGAGGAAGCTCTCTCTTGAGTTTTCACCCAGTCTTAGAGATAAGTATTTTTGCCCTCTATCGAATGCTTCCATCTCGGAGAGTGCTCTCTTTCTATTCTTTCTATTCTGATTCTAAAAAAAAGCTGCTCTCGTTTCCAGGCTCCTTGGAGGAACAGGAGTCTAACTCTTATCAGAAAATTAGATACCGCTGGTCGCGATTCGTCCGTAATCATCGTCTAGTTTAAGTCTGAACCATCGCGCTTCTGTGATTCTGTCTGCGTCTTCACGGCACTGTTTAATTCTAAGTTTGCATCTCCGCGTTTTCGTGGTACTATCTAGTTTAATTCCGCATCTTTGCGGCATCTAGATCTAAAATCTAGATAAAATTGTGAATATAAACGTCAATCACCGCTCAGGATAAAGTTTCAAAAATGATGTATTTCCCATTTTGATAAAATTTCATAAAAATTTTTCTCTTTGAAAATTAAAGCTCCGAAAAAGATTTTTAGCGATTAGTACAGAAAAATCATTTTTTAACTAAATAGTACTTTTTATAACTAAATAGTAGTTGTACACTTTGTATACTTGTACATTGTAAACTTTTATTAATCATTTCTACTATTCGGTTATAAAAGGTCTCTTCCTCTAAAAATTCTTTTAGAAACTTTCGTTTTGATTAAAAAAGAAAATTTTCATAAAGTTTCATCGAAATCAGAGGTCATTTTCGAAATTATATCCATCGTTTATTATGTATTGTACAGAGTGAATAAATTTGTGAATAAATTTGTTTTGGATTATAAAGTGATTTTTTTGCAAGCCCTGAGTTTCTCCACCCGAATCTTGATACAAAATACAAGATCGATAACATCACGAAAGCGATTCTTCTTGTTATAATACATAAATAACGAGTAACTTATTGTGTAGCGAATAATAGAGAATTATATTTCAAAAATAATTTTTTCAAACTTGATTCTATGTTTAAATAACTTACTGCTAGCTTATAATATTCTAAGTAATCTAAGTTTATTAATACTTACGCAGGTAATTCTCCAACAGCAGATCCACTACATATCAGGAAAAGTATGCATGTAAACAGTACATACAGTTAGACAAATGTTTCTTATACAATTACACACACACACACACACACACACACACACACACGCACGCACACACACACACACACACACACGCACGCACGCACGCACGCACGCACGCACGCACACACGCGCGCACACACACACGCACACACGCGCGCACACACACGCGCGCGCGCGCGCGCGCGCACGCACACACACACACACACACACACACACACACACATTGTTGTAGCCAAGCGGTGGTCCGTTCGCTTTTGGCCTCCGAGTAATATTGTCAAGATCGTTCCTTGCCAACGCGCCGTTATGTTTATCGATTGATTGATTTGAGATTTGATAGAGATTCGTGCGGGACGGTTTTGAGAAGCTTAAAGATTGTAAAATGAGCTGTGAAATAGTTATTGAGCTTATTTAAGTTCTCTCTTTGTAAACGGCCTTTATTTTCGCGAGTCGCGCGAGTGCGAGTTGTGCGAGTAACCGTCTCGGAAGTGCGACATTTTTGGGGGCTCGTCCGGGATCGTAGAATCCATCAGACAGATTGTTATTGGATTGTTATTGGCGGAACGACGAAGGCCAGCGGTATAGCAGGGCAACGTACGGTTCCTGCAGGAAGGAAGAGCTGCGGAATGAAAGAATGTCGGCAGAGGAACGAGCCGAGCGGCGACTGGATGCGTTAAATGCCAGGCCAGTCGTTAATTAATTAATTCTAAAAAGTAAACAACGTGAACATTGCAGTTCACTTCATCAGAGCGAGGAGCAGCCTGATACTGTATCTTCTTGTTTTTTATGAAGAGGAGTTGTGCAAGAACGACATTGAGAGAAAGATTTTCTGCTTACTGCCCGAACATCCGACTAAGGAAATCCTTTCTTTTTTAAGAAGACTATCTCGCCCTCGGTTTTTTTGAACCGTGATTTTTCCGAAGGACTTAAGGCGAATGCCGAGGTGGGGACTTAGCGTGTCCGTAAGGACGAAAGGGTCCACGGAAGCTTCCCCCCCCTTGTCCGAAGATTCAAGAGAGAAGTGCACAAGCACAAGATAAAGAAATATCAGGAAAAAAGAAAGAAGAGGGAAGATGACCTCGTAGTGGCACGGAACTTCCGGGAAGGATGAAGTTTTGGCGCTTGATAACCCGCAGCAGCAGCTCGAGGTAAAACAGGAAGCCGACAGATTCTCTGAGGACTTCATCATGGAAGAAGAAGCCGACTTTTCTGCAAGGGAGTTCCCTGGAATTGTCGGGACGACAATTTCGAAGAGGAGAAGGATAGTGTTACAACCGAGTGGTGTTCCGCTCGACGCTATCCTCATATCGATTTTCCACCTGAAGATCGTTCCTTTCCGACGCAGTCGTCAAGCGATTGTCTAGCATTGTGTGATAGGAGAGAGTCGATGGCGCGGCGCGCGAGTTTGAGCCGAGTCACAGTCAATTCCGATATTATTAAAGAAAGAGTTCTTGTGTGATTGTAAACAATAAAGTGTGTTCCTCCGTTTTCTGACTCTTTCTTCCCTGGCGTGAGTATAACGCGAGTGAACCTGCCGCGAGCGCCACAATATATATATATATATATATATATATATATATATATATATATATATATATACGGTGTTTCATTTTAAGTGATATGGTCGATTATCTCGCGAATCAATGATTTTATTGAAAAGTTTTTCGAACGAAAGTTGCACAGCTCGAAGGGGAACACATGATAGAAATGTGGACTTGACCTTGAGTGACCTTGTCAAAATCGGATCAAGGTCACTCAAGTTAATGTTTTTTTAAATGGAAGTCCCTATTTTTTATTACATATTCTTGTAGCTTATCTCGAGAGCTTTCCAAAACACTTTGGGACACCCCAGGGTGTCCCAAACCTCTCGCATTTGGAGTACACTACGATTCTCTATGCTAAAAGAAACAATTTTTTCCTTTAACAAAATTGCGTGCGACGAGTAATTTTTACAATGGATCAGATTAAAAGTGACAAATAAGCGCGCATATATACGTAGCGATCAGGATCGGCGCGCGTTCTTCAGGTCGGCGCGGCCTGATATCTAATCTTTGACGACTTCACGTACTATATTGTAAAATATGATAAAAGTTAACAAAATAAATATTATTTTCGTCCTTTACGTAACAATTCAATAAAAAAATTATCTGATTTCGTAACATTATCTGGAAATAAAAATAAATGTAAATAATATGATATATGAACTGAGCATTCTATTATTTTAATTATTGCGCAATTGCAATGACAATTAAAAAATACTGAATTTAACGAATACTTACATGATTAATTACGTGAGTAAGAATAAGAAGGGAAGATGCGTCACGGCGGGACCCGACTACGAATCAGTCATGAAAACTTTATTAAATTAAAAAAATTATTTTGCGAAAAAATACCACCTCAGCCGGGAATCAAATCTGGATCTCCTGCTTATCGGGCAGGCAATTTATCCCTTCGACTGCCGAGGCATGTGATGATATTTATCACAAATAACGTGTTAGAATAACACGTCAACAATACAATGATACACATATATACGTATATTACAATATACATATATACATGTATTTTCTCGAATCCCCACGACCGGTACTCCAGAGAGATGATGGCCTATTCTCTCGATGGTCGGACTGCAGCGGCGACACTCTCCAACGCCATTGACAAATATACAAATAATCCTCCTGGAGCGCGATAGGAGAGATTGCATCAAGCATGGCTCGAGTCCTCGAATAAAAAGGGAGGGTGTGCGTCACGGAGGGGCCCGACCACGAACCAGTCGTAAAAACTCGTAATTATTTTGCGAAAAATAACGTAATCACGAAGAGTCAAAAAATTGTTTTTTTTATAATAGTGTTTAAAGATAAAATATTTAAATTTATAATTTAAGATATTTTGAGAGACGTTTGGTTCTCTCCTCATTATCTCAGAAAAAATTAACAAAAGATTTATACAAAAATATTTATCTTTATAATATTATAATAATTACATAGTCTCATAAAATTTCAATAACGAAGGAACACACGCTGGCCTGAGGAACGCGCGCCAACCCTGACCGCTACGTACATATGCGCGCACATATTCGTACATTCGTCACTTTTAATCTGATCCATTGTAAAAATTACTCGTCACACGCAATTTTGCTAAAGGAAAAAGTTGTTTCTTTTAGCATAGAAAATCACGTAGTGTATTCCAAATGCGGAGTTTTGGACACCCTGTGCGTGTGCGTGTGCGTTTGCGTTTGCGTGTGCGTGTGCGTGTGCGTGTGCGCGCGCGCGCGCGCGTGTGTGTGTGTATGTGTGTGTAACACTCTATATATGTGTTATATATATATATATATATATATATATATATATATATATTAACCAACTATTATATAAACTCATGGGCTGTAGTTAAATATCACAATGATGATGTGATATACAATGATATTTATCTATCATTATATACGAGTTAAATTAAGTAAAATCCAACTTGGTAGTAAAGCCGTAGGGAGAGGGGGAGCGGAATACACTGTCTCCACGCATACATTTTTTAACACAAAGCGAGGTTCCACGTGGTTTATAATTTTTCGCAACGATTTTTAATTATCATTGTGATACGGGTTAAATTAAATCTTTTAGTAGTAGAGCCCCCCGTAGAGGGAGCGGAACACACCCACGTCACACTGTCTTCACGCATATATTTTTTAACACGAAACAAGATTCCACATGGATCCCCCATGGATTTACAATTTTCTATGCAAAATTGAACTCAAATGTATACATCGAATGACGGCTAAAATCTTTTGATTGTTACTTAGGATGATGACCTTAACATATATTGACATATATTGAGATCCGTGAGGTCGTCCAACTTATGCAATGTAATCTTTATTTCATACCCTTGATTATACTTTATTGCCCTTCTAATATTAATTAACTTTTTATGATTAAAACTTTTGAAGGAATAACGTCTGACGGATGAAATCTTTTAAAGATTACTCAGAATCATGATCTTGACAACATATGTCAAGGTCAAGGTCATTGGAGGATAATCTCCTATTCTATATTTTTATCAAAGTGAAAAATACTACCAATAACAGCGATAAAAACAGTATATTCTATTATATATGATTAATTTTATCATGGTCAATCGGGATAGTGGTCAAATGGAATTATGGCCAAACAGGACTGTGATCAATCGGGACTGTAGTCAATCGAGACGATGGTCAATTGGAACAGGATCAATTGAGACTGTGGTCAATATTGTGATCGAAGGAATGTGGTCAAATGGATGTCACTTAATTTAATGTGTGGCATATGTATATGAATCCGATATATAAACTTATGTTATATCCGGGAGAGGGTCACTTGGACTACTTAGAGCTAGCGTCGCGAGTTTCGAGAAATCCCATCATTCCTCGCACATTTATTGCATAATACTTACTAGTACAACAAAAAAATTATTTTAAAAAATTGTTTTTTAAACCAAAGAATTAAAAAAATTTTTTTTAAATTGAAATATATTTTATAAAATGTTTATAACTTTTAATCCCTTCAGCACAAACTTCCGTTTCCTCTCCCCCTTTTCCTTCCATTCCCACCTTTTCTCTAATCTTTTCAACCTCTCCTTCCAATCTTTTCCCTCTTCCTTTCCCTTCTACCTTCCTTCCTCTATTTCCTTTTCCCTTCCTTGTTCTCTCTCTTTTTCCTCTTTTCTCCTCTTCAAACCGTTTATCTCCCGTTCTATTCTATGTATCTTTTCTCTTTCCTCTCCTTCTCCCAACTCTCCACTCTCTCTCTTAACATCTCCTTCATCCTTTCCATCTGTAACATCATCATCTCCTTTTGCCCTTCTACCACGTCTCTAATCTGCTGTTTCACCTCCATTATCCCTTCCCTTCATTCCTCCCTTATCTCCTTCAGTATCTCTTTCCCCACCCCTTTCCTTCTGCTACCTTCATTGGTGATCTTTCTATTTTCCCACTTTTTCTAAAAATCACTTCCCTTTCTCCTTCCCGCTTCTCCTCCACTCCTAACATTTCTCTTTTCCTCTATGCGTGTTCCTCTATACTGTCTCCTCCATTGCCGCATCTCTCTCTACCCCATCTCCCCTTATGCGTTCTCTATTCAATGTCCGTCTTTCACTGCGCCTCTATCTGCTACCCCGCCTACCAATCTCTGCCACTCTTCTCTATGCTCTATGCTCCCCGTTTTTCAATGTCCTCTCCTAACCTTCGTCCTATCCTATCTTCTTTCTCATCCTTCACATCTTAATCCTTTACATCCCACTCTCTCTCCACTTGTACCTACTCCTTTTCATCTCCTCCATCACCCCCCCCCCCTCTCTCTCTCTCTCTCTCTCTCTCTCTCTCTCTCTCTCTCTCTCTCTCTCTCTCTCTCTCTCTCTCTCTCTCTCTCCTCTCTCTCTCTCTCTCTCTCTCTCTCTCTCTCTCTCTCTCTCTCTCTCTCTCTCTCTCTCTCTCTCTCTCTCTCTCCTCTCTCTCTCTCTCTCTCTCTCTCTCTCTCTCTCTCTCTCTCTCTCTCTCTCTCTCTCTCTCTCTCTCTCCTCTCTCTCTCTCTCTCTCTCTCTCTCTCTCTCCCCCCCTCCCTCCCCCTCTCCCTCTCTCTCTCCCTCTCCCTCCCCCCTCTCTCTCCCTCTCTCCCTCTCTCTCTCTTTCCCTCTCTCTCTCCCTCTCCCTCTTCCTCTTCTTCTTCCTCTTCTTCTTCCTCTCCCTCTCCCTCCCTCCCTCCCTTCCTCTCTCTCTCTCTCTCTCTCTCTCTCTGTACTCTATGAACATTGAAATGCAAAAGACAAATATATAAATTTTAAAAAACATTCACGTTATAAAACATACAATTTGATGCATAAAATATCTCGCAAACTACTTATTTTCTGGCAACTACATCTTAATACTTTTCTACACAGAATAATGAGATGAATCAATTGATATTAAGAAAATAGTTGCTATTTAAAAAAAATGGAGATTTGCAATATGCAACGATTTATCTTTTCTTAAAGACTAACTATGTTTTTTTATTTCACCAATTGATTTATCTCATTATTCTGTGCATAAAAGTACTAAAATATAGTTGCAAAAAACTTAATTACGACATATTTTATACTTTATGTCAAATTGACATATCAAATTCAAACCTCGTAACTCAGAAGGTATTTACTAAAAAAATACTTTATTACTATTTTAGAAAGCTCTCTAGGTAAGCTATAAGAATATATAAAAAATAGGGAGTTTCATTTAAGAAAACAAAATTTCTTTATAATCTTAGCATGTCTATCCAAGGTATCAATGGTATCATCTTATATCCTCCTTAAAATCATAAAATTTTTGTCTGAAACATTTTTCTCTAAAATGCATTGTTCAAGAGATATTTGAGGTCAATTAAAATAGAACACTCTATGCACCAAGAGATATAATGTTCAACAACAGACATGAACCCTAACTCTAAAGTCAAAATATACAAAACATGTAAGACCCAGATTCACATATACAACTGAAACAAGAACAGACACGTAGGTAATTAAATGTACATATGCAACGAACATCCGAAATGAGAATATTTAGAAATATAACAGGACACATCTTAATGGACAGAAGGAACGAAGAAATAAGAACAAAATGTGATGTACGTTTGTCAGATGGGTAAGAAAACACAGAAGATAATGGAATGAACATGTTACACGAATGGAATCAAATAATCTTCTCAAAATAATCAGAAGCAATAGCTCTAATACGCACAGATCACCCACCCCCCTGCGCCTTGGCAGATCACTTTAAACGATGGGCGGAAAATTAGACATCATCCTCACAGAAGTAGACCAATTGATAAGGCAAAGATAAATGAACAAGTCAATGATTTATTCAAAGAAGAAGAAGAGAAAAAGAAGAGCAAAATCACAATATCGGTTTTAGTAATACCATTGTAATATATATCAATAAAAACTTGATATTTTAAAAATTTCGGTTATATTCCAACATTTGACGTTCAAAATAAGGTGTTCCTTAAGAATTTTTCAGATATTGTATTATTCAAGCATTATAAAAGCAGATAGAATGTCTCATTTTAAAGCAACGAATTGGCTTGGAATTAGTTGAACATTTCAGCCCGATTTCGGAGGATTCTTCCACCACTCGAGGCTCATCAGCCGCCGAACGGCTGTGCCTCAGGAACGTCGCCGTATGAAAAACATGCTCTCCATACACTTTTCGCCTCACTGTCATTTAGATATCTTGTTTGCTAAATTATTTTTATTATGTTTAAAATAAAACATCCTGTATATATTTTATAAAAATATAGTTATGACAATAACTTATAATAATTAAAGTTTTAGTAATAATTTTTCATATCATCCATGTGATATTTCATATATATTTTAAGTGATTTTTTTTCAATAGATTCATTTCTTAAAAAATAATAAAGATCGAATATATGTTTTAATTAGCAAAAGCAAATTTCTATATCATAAGATTTACGATGTAGAAATTTGTTTCTTATACGGCGACGCTCATGAGACACAGCCGTTCGATGGCTGCCTAAGTGAGGCTGGGGGAACCCTTCAAAAGCGAACCGAAATGTTCAACTATAATAATTCCGAGCGCTGTTTTAAAGGATCCACTGAAATATCTCAAAAACTGCGTTAAATCGAAAAATGTTTCAGACAAAAGTTTTATGATTTTGAGAGGGACATAAGAAGGCATTGATTTGATTTTGAATAGCATTGTCAAGATCAAAGTAAGGTCATTTTGAATTTTTTAAATTTAATTTTTTTTAAACGAAATTCCCATTTTTTATTGAATATTCTCGTAGCTTACCTTGAGAACTTTTTGAAACATTATAATAAAACATTTTTCTAAGTATTTTTCGAGTAATAAAGCTTGAAAGTTACAATACCGCTAGAATTAGCATTACCCAAGATGATCGACTGACAGCTGAAACCTCTTGAATGTTTTTATATCTAATCCAATTTTTACATCCAATTTTTATTCTTCTATATCTCCGGTTCCCAAACACCAGTTTTGTCTATCATTCCAGTTTCCTGTGTTGTGAATTGGGTCGGGTTTTTACGCATGCGCGGTGAATAGGATATCAATCCCAATCCCAAATCCCAAATAAGAAGGGAGGGTGCGTCACGGCGGGGCCCGACCACGAACCAGTCGTGAAAACTCGTAATTATTTTGCGAAAAAATACCACCTCAGCCAGGAATCGAATCTGGATCTCCTGCTTACCGGGCAGGCATCTTATCCTTTCGACTACCGAGGCATGTGATGATATTTATCGCAAATAACGTGTTTAGAATAACACGTCAACAATACAATGATACACACATATATATATATATATATATATATATATATATATATATATTAAAATATACATATATACATGTATTCTTTCGAATCCCCACGACCGATACTCCAGAGAGATGATGGTCCTATTCTCTCGATGGATGCAGGTCGGACTGCAGCGGCGACACCCTCCAACGCCATTGGCAAATATACAAATAATCCTCCTGGAGCACGACAGGAGAGATTGCATCAAGCATGGCTCGAGCCCCCGACGTACGTATCTAATATGAGTAAAATTATATAACATTGGTTGCCCATATATAATCACATAAAAATTTTTATAATTTAAAAAGAATTTATCATGCAAAAATGTAAGTATTACATGTAAAATACCTTACCTATATCTAACCTATTCGGGGATGATTCCGTTAAAACTTTTACGCCATTTCACGCCAAGCTTTTGCGCCCAACATCGCTACATCGCTGTTTTATGTCTGTTTTCGCCACGCATGCGTGAAAAATCCGGCCCGATTTAACAACATTGCAGTCTCCTAGTATTAAATTGTGTTCTGAAATAGCTCTCTGAATGCCTTGAATCCATATTTTGGGTCTTCCTCTTTTTCGCCCATCTGCTGGTAATCATTAGAGCACTTGTTTAGGGATATTATTTTGAACGTGTCCATACCAACGTAACTGTTGTTCTTGAATTTGTTAGATAAGATTTTTTTTCAACTTTTATTATTTCTCTGATCCTTTCGTTTCTAATTCGGTCCCTGCTGCCCGTCTCCAAAAATCCATCTCAATTGCCAAGAGTTTTTTCTTATGTTTTTCTGTAAGTTGCCATATTTCTACTCCGTATAGCATAACTCTTTAGAATAGTGTTATACAGGAAATTCTTTTTATCTAAATTTATGTTCCTGGACCACAGAAGTCCACCACATGGGGTTTAACGCCCCAATTGCTGTTTTTCCTTTCCTAATCTTATCCTCTACCTCTGTCTCGCATATATCATTTGCCATACTCACAGATATTTGTATTTTTCGCAGCCTTCTATAATATTCATATTTTCCATTTTCAAGTTGTCTTGCTCGTCCCCTACATATATATTCAATTTTTTCCATATTAATGGTTAGGTCCATTTCTCATATTTTTCTAGTAATATTCTCGTCATTTACTCGAGATCTTCTTTATCATAAGCTTTACCATCTAATCGGCGAAGTAAAATGTATATAATATGGTGTTATCATTTAGAGATATTCCCATATTGAGGCACTTCCTTTTCCACTATTTTAGAGCGTAGTCAAAATAAAATTTGAAGAAGATCGGGGACAAGCAGCAACCTTGTCTAAAATCCTTTGTCACCAGGAACTTTTCTGAGAATGACTGGTTTAACATAATTCTTAAGTAGATGTTCACGTATAGTTCTTTTACAGGTTTTATAACAGTTACACTAATTGATATATTGTCTACGATTTCTCAAAGCTTTTTTATAGGAATTGTATTATAGATTTTTGTAAGATTCACGAAAAGGAAGTATACATTGTTATTGCTGATTGCCAGTTTTTTCTTTATTATCTGAGTTAGTGCGAATATATTATCAATACATACGAACGACCCGTTCTAAATCCTCCCTTGTTCTATCTCGTGGACCATATACTTCCTCTATAAATTTTTTTTTTTAGGATTTTTCCATACTATCTACTTATCGTGCTTAGAACGGGATATACATCGATAGTTACTGCAAATATCTCTTCTACCTTTTTTATGGATAGGTGTTATAAATGCTATTTTCTATATTTCTGATAGACTTTTGCCATTTATATATTTTGTGAATAAACTTAATAGCATGCTTTTCAGTTTCTTCGATCCGTTTTTCAACAATTCAACAGGTATTCCTTTAGGTTCAGCAGCCTTGCGGGTTTTCATAAATGAAAGAGTTTTATCGATATTTTTAGGTATAATTTTTATTTCCGCTCCTTGGGTTTTGTACTTTGCAAGTGATCGTGCGTGTTGTTCTCTACCTTCATTTAGTTTTTTTCGATAATGATCCTTCCATGTTTCTAGATTGATAATTTGGAGATTCCCTTGCTGGATTTTATCCGTTCTCAATGACTTTATCACTCTCCAAGTTTCTGTTGATCTGATTCCTCTCAAATGAGAGTTAATTTCGCTGCATTTCCTTTCCCAATTCTCATTCTTTTCTGCTGTAAGTATTCTTTTCAATATTGCTAATTCTCTTTTATATTCCTGTCTATCTCAATCTGACCTCTACTTATTTATTTACGAAATGCAGCTTGTTTTTTGTTTTTCTACTGTTCCAAAGTTTCGCTCCACCCATTTCTGCTTCGATGTCTGGAGTCTTCTTCTCCTAAAGCTTCTAAGGCCGCTTTGCAATGCTTTTACAATATGCCCATATAATACTTCTGCCGACATTTCTTGGAAATCTGTGTAGATATTGATCTTTGATGTTTCTGATACAGATTTATGACACTGTCCATTTTTAATAAGTCTATTTTATACTTAAGATTATTAATTTTTTCATTTATTTGTTGTTTCTTCCTGTTTGTTACGTTCATAAGGTATTCAGATTTTTGCTCTGACCAGAAAATGGTCACTCTCACATTCTGGCCCCTTATGTACTCGTACATCCTGAACTGTCCACTTTGTATCTTGTCGTATCACCACGTAATCTATAATTGATCTTAGTTGTCTCGTATCTTAATAACAAGTATATTTGTGGATGTCTTTATGTTGAAAGAAGTCGTTCATAAGTGAGTGCTATTGACATATGTCCATTAATTTTTCCCCATTATCATTTACCGTATCTTCGCCATACATCCATATTATTGCGCTATTTTTCTTCCCGTTCTTTGGTTTAGATCGCCCATGAGAACGATTTTGCGTTGGTTAGAACATTCTGTAAGCAATCCCAAAAATAATCTTTTTTGTGGCCGTAGAATTCTCGTTAGACACATATGCCCCTATTAGTGTAGCTTTATAACCTCAAACGTGATCTATTTCGTAGTCGTTGTCTTTTCGTCTCCTGGCTTGATATTTTTGTTCTAAATTTCTTTAAGTAGTATTAATACTCTCCTTGCTGTCCTCTCATTTCTTGATATCCCACTGAATATGTAAGTATAGTCTCTCAATTGTTTTATGACTGATCCTATCTTTTTTGTTTCTGTTAATATCAACACGTCCATGTCCATTTCTTTATTTCCTTTTGGATGTCCTGTATTTTTCGTTTACAGCTTTATATGTTCCAAGTTCCACATTTCATATTCGGTATTGTCTGTCGTGATATCCATCCTTATTCCGAGGTTGGCCTTTTCCGAGGTTACTTTTCACGGTTTTCTGAGTGATGAGTTGCAAGTTTATCGCCTCAATCCCCATGCTTGGAGGACCGGGTTTTACTTCGGATTTTATCTTATCTTAGATGGGCTGCTTTCACTACAGCTTTCACTAAGCAACTCCTTCTATCCCATCCGTATCTCTAGGCACAGTATCCTTACAAGGCTATCAACTGGAACCAGCTGAACCCAGGTTTTTTTTCGAGGTTTTGTTACTCAGTCCCTCCTTCTTCCTTACTCCTTTCGTAGCAAGGCCGCAGACTTGGGACTTGGGACTGGTTTTGCAAAATTAATCTTGATGATAACATTTGTTAAGACGAAGGCCATTGGAAATTATTTCTCTTATTTTCAATTTTACATAAAAATGCCAAATAGTAAGACATTTTTAAGAAGTTGGTTATTAATCTGCCTCATTAATGAGAATTAACTGGAACGGAGACGTCCTATAAAAATTGAACAGTTGTAGAACAATTGATTTGGATACAGATTCTCTTCTTACTTATTTTTCTCTCATCTGTTTCTAATTTCGGAAACATGTACAAATATTCAGACATTCTGAATATTTTTGATTGTTGGAATTCGAAAAGAAATGCCTGATTATTCGACTAACGAGATTGTCGATATTCTTCTGATTTTAGGAGAATGTTGGCGCAACTACAAGAGAGCAGCAACATTGTATCGTAAACAATTCCCTTCACGCCAACGCCCGAATCATGTTAGGATACACAAAATTGAAATTAGAAGTCGAAAAGAAAAGCTTCAATATCAATGAAGAAAATACGACGATAATAATCACGCAATGAATCCTCGCTGACAATTGTAGCAATGGTACATTTCAACCCACATGTAAGTTTGCGTGAAATCCAACGCTGAACATTCTGAAATCAACTGCTGGATAGATATTATAAAAGCTGTGAAGTATCATATCTAGTAGATATTTAAAAACCGTAAAGTCCTTATCACTTATAACTCTTAACCAAGCTTTAATTGAATACAATCAGATCGGATATTTTTTGTCAATAGGCATCACAACTCCGAAACGTTAACGATTTTTTTCAATTACGTTTCAATTATTTTTCAGTGGTGAAGATTTTCCACAATATCTGGGATATTGAATAAGGGATCTAATTGTCATTATTAGGCTCTACCTTATTGGATGAGACAGATTAATAATCTGTCAATCATCATTGGAATCTGTTTGGTGCGGAATTGTTAATGGCTATTTAATTGGTCCTTATTTTTTTGATGCCATGGTTAATGGTACGAATTATTTATAGTTGCTGAGGAACGATTTTACTTAAAGCTGTTGACTTCAATACGGAAGAAAACATAATTGCAACAAGATGACACAGATTCTCATTATGCCAATAATGATCAAAGATTTTCTCAATACCTTTCCTAATCGATGAATTGACAGAGGTGGCCCAGTAAAATGGCTAGCAAAATCGCTCGATCTCTAATACCTCTTGATTTTTATTTGTAGAATTACTTCAAAGATGTAGGGGGGGTTACTGTGTCCGATTGTCACTGTGTCCGATTGTTACTGTGTCCAATTTCAATCACCTTGTGTCTATTCCTTATTGTGTCCGTTTGGACCTGTGTCCGATCCATTCAACCTGCTGTATCCGATTTATTCTGTGCGCAACTGAGACTCACTCGTAGCGTACGAAATGCTTTGACAAGAGATCACATGAAAGAGAGCATCTGAGTTACATGCAACATTCTACATCATGTAGTTTTGCATACTATTAGACATTTTGAACGCCTTCAGTATTGCCAACGAGTTAACGGTGCGATCTTTGAGCACTTCATTAATTGAAATATTATAGTCAGAAAATCAACCTTTTTCAAGGTTATATGATATTTTCTTCGATGGATCTTGGAATGCTCATTGAATTCAATTAATTTTTACGTATAAATCTAACCATTTATTCTCAGTCTTTGGCAGAATTAATTACCCATCTTGCGTTTATTGGTTGAATTAACTGCAGATCTTGCCTCCATTAATGAAATCATTCTCCGATCTTGTCTTCGTTGATTGGATCAATCACCAATTTTGCCTTTATTGATTGGATCATCCTCCGATCTTGCCTTCATTAGGTGAATCATTCTCAGATTTTGTCTTCATTAGTTGCATCAATTACTGATCTTGCCTCCATTGGCTGGGTCATCCTCCGATTTTGTCTTCATTGGTTATCTTTCGATCTTCCTCCGAACATAAAAGAGGTGTAAATCCTGAACAACCTACGCGTAGTACATCTGGATGAATGCTAATGCCGACGGTACTCTAATATTTAAGCCTTATAACTCGAAAAGTATTTAATGAAAAAATATTTTATTAAAATGTTTTAAAAAGCTCTCGAAATAAGCTACGAAAATATGTAATAAAAATAAAGGATTAAAAAATTAAAACCTTGTCCTGATCTTGACGACCATTCAAGATTAAACCAATTGTATCTTATGTCCCCCTGTCATAGTCATAAAACTTTAGTTTGAAACATTTTTTGAGATTTTTAACGCAGTTTCTGAGAGATTTGAATGGATCTTTAAAATAGAGCATCCTTTATATGTACAATAATAATACAGAGTTGCTAATTTCGATGTATCAAAATGAATGAAATAATTATGAGACGAAATTATTTTTTTTTTAATAACAAAGACTTACTCTGGTGGTTTTCCCCGAAGACCAAACGAAGTAAAAATCAATTCGACGCGTTGGCGTGGCCCTGCAAGAAATGTATAAACACATTGTCGTGGATCTCCTTCATGATTGATTAATGTTGGTGCATAAAAGCTTCCATTCAATGGTCCGTCAGGAGTGCTCACAAATTTTTGATCACATTCTAGAAATCAAACAAAATTATTATTTATATGAGATTATTAATCATGGTATAGAAATTGATGTAGTTAACCTAGCAAACATAAAATATAATTGTTACATAATATAAATAATATAACAGTATACGAGTAATATACGAATAATATAACAGATATAATATCCCAGAGAACACTCATATCTAAGAAACGTTTGTTGGACATCTTAAAAGAGACGTCTTTAAAACTTTATTAAAAACTACCATAAAGATGTCTTTTAGTCAAGTCTTACAGACATCTTTTTTGGGACGTCTTTAAGATTAGTCTAGCATTACCGCCAGACGAAGTTCTATATATTTCTCGTAAAGTAAAAATCATGCTGGATAGAATAAAAGTATTGTGAAATTATCTCAACCATTTCTAATAAAATGATTTTTAAAGGTGAGTTCCCCCAATATGGGACTCCATTTAAGTCTTCAAATAAAAGACTTCAAACTAAAATTAAATTAATTAGAGGAGAGAACAGTCGTGAGATAGATGTGGAGTAGTAAGATACTATGATATTTCGTATAGTTTGCATTGAAGTCTAGGTTCAACTATTAAAATTGTTTCATTACAGCCTATTTAAGCATTGTAGAACAAGTCATTAATAGATAGATTGATATATTTATTTTTTGTCTTTTAGCTGAAAGGAGTTTTACAATTTTAGCTTTTAATTTGTCAACAACATATAAACATAAAAAAACGTAACATATGAAATATATAAAACGTAATAATAATGGCTCGACATACTACAAATACTACATACATGAGTTTTGTTCGTTTTGGTTTATTATTTTTCTGTAAAGTTGCATTTGTGTTCTAATCTTCCTACAATAATTTTCTGTTGCTATCCTATTCTTCTAACTTCTCTATAAATCTATTTTCTTTCCTCGTCTTTATGATCTTTTTCATTCAACCGATTTGTTTCCCTTTTTCTCCTAACAACTGACTTAATCCTATACTTTATAAATTTATCTCATACACCTTTCTACTGCTTCGTATTCTTTCCAATCTGAAATTTCTGCTCCATACGTTATAATATTTTTTATTAAGTGGCCAAACATCCATATTCTTCTTCTAAAATTTCCAGCAAATTTCCTTTGTCCTATCCCTTATACTTGTTATCCTCGCATATCGCTTTCTTAACTGTCTCTTTAATATGCTCATCTGCTTTTCTTTGTAACGTATAAGAGATATTTGAAATGATCTACTTCTTCTATTTTTATTCCGTTCCACAGCTATAGCTCTTTTTTCCTTCTTCCTTCTCCTTTTTTAAACATTATCATCTTCGACTTTTCCGTATTAAGCATTAATTCCCTTTTTTCCAAGAATCTTGAGAACCTTTTCAGCATTTTCTTCATGTCATTAGCTTTCTTTGCAACCAACACCACAACATCTGCGTACGCTAGGTCTATGTCTTCTCTTTATTCACTAGTTCTCCCGCTTATCCTTCTCGTAGTGTCTCTTCTACTGCTGTATATATTGCAAATAGTGTTGGACTAGTGTTGGACTCAAAGGATATTCTTGTCTTACTCCTGCTTCTGTCTAGAATTTCTTAGAATATATTCCATTTACCAAGACTGTGCTATTTCTTTATATATCTCTTTTATTTTTCTTATCAAGTGTAATTATTTCTTTTCTCTTCATTACTATCCACAATTTTTCTCTTTACTATGTCACTGTTTCTAGATCTGCAAAAAATACTTTTTATACTTTTCCTCCTTTTTTGCTTATTTCCTTCTCCATTTTCGTATATAAAAATTGTCCATTGTGCTGTGATTTCTCCTAAATTCTGCTTGTGTGTCTGGTAAAATCTTATATTTCTCATTTCCTGTTTGAATCTTTTCTCTATTATCATGGCGTAATACTTTTGTATGCCGTATTGAAGATCATATTACCACGATAATTTGTTACTTTATTCTTGTCATCTTTTTATATATGTGATTTCTTCCTCTATGTCTGAAATTTGTTCTCTTTTTTCCGATGCTGTTCTCCTATCTTCTGTTCCCCGGAGAAGTCCTATAAAATATCGTCTCTACTCTTCTTCTGTGATTCGGTTTGAAATTTTATCTCTTTCTCTTTTTTCCATTTTCATGCTTCCGTTTCCGTCATTTTTCTTATTTTTTCTTCCCCTTTTTTTCAAATTTCTTTTCTTATCATTGCAAAACTATTGCAAATATATAAGATTTTCCTTCTTTTTTATTATTCCAAGCAATCTTTTAAGTTCTCTTTTCTTTTTTTCACAATATTTATTTCATCATTTTTTTTTCCTAGCAATCCTTTTTTTTTATAAAAATTCCTTTTTCTTGTGTCGCTTTCTTATCGCTTCCCTTAACTTTAATCATGCGTCTTCCAGATTTATTTCCTTACATTTCCGAATACCTAAAATTTCTTTGAATTTCTTAATTCCTTCTTTTGTCCATATTTGTTGCTTAATATTTATATCCTTAGTCTATGTCTAACTTGCTCTACTTGAGCATATTTTATGTCTGTTGTTCGCATATAAACACTGATTAGTAAATTATCCGATTCTGGTCTTTCTTCTATAATTAACCTGTCGTTTTTCTCTTGCCTCTATATTTCCTATTGCATACTCGATTACTGAGTTGTCTCTGGATCCTATATAAGTTAATTCACCTTCCTCATCTCCAACTGTATTCCCATTCAGTATGACCCATCCTCTCTCTTCTATTTTTTAACTTCCGTATTCCAAATAAGAAGAGAGGGTGTGCGTCACGACGGGGCCCGAACTAGTCGTGAAAATTCATAATTATGATTTTTGCGAAAAATATCATCTCAGCCAAGAATTCCTGGATCTTTTGCTTACAGAGCAGGTATCTTATCCTTTCGATTACAGAGGCATGTGATGATATTTATCGCAATAATGTGTTTAGAGTTAAACGTTAAACAATCTAATGTCATACATACATACATACATACATACATACACACACACACACACACACACACACACACACACACACACACACACACATATATATATACACAAGGTGTCCCAACATTTCCGCATTTGGAGTATATTACGTGATTCTTTATCGTTAAAAGAAACAATTTTTTCCTTTAGCAAAATTGCGACGAGTAATTTTTACAGTGAATCAGATTAAAAGTGACGAATGAGCGCGTATGTGCGTAGCAGTCAGGGCTGGCGCGCGTTCCTCAGGCCGGCGCGGTATTTAATCTTTGACGACTTCAAAAATGTAAATTATATGGTGTATGAATTGAGCATTCTATTATTTTAATTATTTTCTTGGCGTATGCGCAATTGTATATGAATATAAAAAAAAATACTGAATACTTATTAATTACGTAAGTACATAATCACGAAAAGTCAAAAAAATTGATTTTTTCATAATAGTGTTTAAAGATAAAATATTTAAATTTATAATTTTAAATATTTTGAGAAAGCTGGTTCTCTCTTTATTTTCTCAGAAAAAATTAATAAAAGATTATACAAAAATTTTTATCTTTATAATATTACAATAATTACATAATCTCATAAAATTTCAATAACGATTGTACCGATATCTTAAAATATTTTCATATATTTCATAAATGTGTAAAATTATTTCTAATATTATCTTGTATTAGAGAAGTTAAAAAATTATATCATATGCAATTGCGCAGTAATTAAAATAATAGAATGCTCAGTTTATACACCATATTATTTACATTTATTTTTATTTCCAGATAATGTTACGAAATCAGATAATTCTTTTATTGAATTGTTACGTAAAGAATGAAAACAATATTTATTTTGTTAACTTTTATCATATTTTAAAGAACATAGTACGTGAAGTCGTCAAAGATTAGATTAGGCCACGCCGGCCTGAGGAACGCGCGCCAGCCCTGACCAGTACGTATACTGTTAGATATTAAAGAGTCAAATTTGACTCAATTTCTTAAGTTAAACAATTTTAGTTGTTTTTAACTATCTTATGTGTTGAAATTCACTATTTTAACGAAAAACATGTGTTTAAAAAATAACTATAAAAAAAGGATGAAAACAATATTTATTTTGTTAACTTTTATCATATTTTAAAGAATATAGAACATGAAGTCATCAAAGATTAGATCAGGCCGCACTGGCCGCATTGAGGAACGCGCCGGCCCTAACCGCTACGTACACTGTTAGATATTAAAGAGTCAAATTTGACTCAATTTCTTAAGTTAAATAATTTTAGTTGTTTTTAATTATCATATGTAAATAATTTGAAAGTCACTATTTTAACGAAAAACATGTGTTTAAAAAAATAACTATATCAAATTAACTCATTTATATAATTAAAATATTTAGTTGAAAGAAAATAACGTCACTATTCAATAAAACAAATGAATAACGGCGATGTTGCTAGGAGAGACACAAGTTGCCGTGTAGAGACAGCGCGCGTACGTCACAACGAGTCACAACATGTCTTGATACCGTCGAATAAACGCATTGTGTCTTCGAAGAAAAGATTATGTTAATATTAAAGTGTTACTTATTTGTGATTTCAAGTGAATAGAAATTTAACGAAAAGAAGAAAGTTATAAATCAAATTGTATCTTCGTCTTGTGCTGTTATGTTTTTTATTGTCGTGTATTTGTAATATTTGGTTTTGAAAATCATTTTCATGCTTATGTTGTGCGTTATTCGGAAGATTACATATACATATGTGAAGAAATCAGCATTGTATGATTTTCGAACTTATTGTATACGTAAATCATTTATTATTGACGACGAAAATTATTATATATGTTTACGAAACAAAGTTCGACTAAAAATGTATAATTATGTTGCAAAATTTCAAGAAATAAAATATGTACATATATATGATACATGATTGTTTATATTTAAAATTGCATTAAAATTTACAATTCATTAAATATAATAACTTTAATTTAACTATCACATTGTGTTGAAAACAACAATAAGAATAGTAATATTTAACCAAAATTTGAGTATCCTCTGACTATTACAGATTAGTGATATTAATAAATTAAAACACAATATTGAGTCATTTTTTATTAAATCAAAAGTTTATATTAACGTATGCACATAGTAAATAATAAACAAAATTTTAGTCAAATATAATACACTTCTTGAGTAAAATTATTTAACTCAATTGTTTGAGTTAAATTAACCATATATTTAATAGGAGCAATGGCGACTTATAGAAATGGTTAAAAATGACTAAAATTAGGTATAATTTGACACTATGGATTTAACAGTGTACATACGCGCTCATTTACTTTTAATCTGATCCATTGTAAAAACTACTCGTCGCACGCAATTTTGCTAAAAGAAAAAGTTGTTTCTTTTAACATAGAGAATCACGTAGTGTACTCCAAATGCGGGAGTTTAAGATACCCTGAATATACACATATATATATATATATATATATATATATATATATACACACAGTATATATATATATATATATATATATATATGAGACACCCTGTGTATATATATATATATATATATATAATATGAGACACCCTGTGTATATATATATATATATATATATACACAGGGTGTCTCAGATTAAAAGTAAATGAGCGTATGTACACTGTTAAATATATATATATATATATATATATATATATTTATATTTATATATATATTTATATATTTATATTTATATATATAGATGTCCCATAACACTGTCCTCATCGGTCGTGAGAAGAAAGGCGGGAGCGAGATAAATCAAAATGTATATCAATTATATCAATTTGCAATATTTGCAATAATTTTCGAGTTATTAAATATTAAAGTTACACAAATAAGAGCGCGCGGGGAGAAAGCGCTCGCTCGCCTGTAGGACAAATGGGAAGAGTGAGTGGCTATTATCCTTCCTCTTCCGCGCGCGTTCCGCCTATCGCCGAGCGTCAGTTGGTCATTGTCGTCACGCTAGGCCGTCCTACGAGTCAGGCGGGAGAACGTTTTCTCCCCGCGCGTTCTTATTTGTGCAACCTTAATATTTAATAACTCGAAAATTATTGCGAATATCGCAAAATGATATAAGACATTGATTTATCTCGTTTCCGTCTACCTTCTCACGAACGATGATGATAGCGCTACGGAACATCCTATATACGTATATATATTGTCGCGCTCGCGACGGATTCGATCCTAACGAAACACTCGCGCCAGGTGTTGTGAGGCAATCTGACCTCGTGACATCGCCGACTAGCCAGAATCCCAAGAATTCTGACTAACCCGAGAATTATGTAATTAAAATATGAAATAAAAAATAATAAGGAATAATGCGCAAACGCGCCGATTGCAACCGATGTGCAACTCGACAAGGACGCTGACTCCGGCAACACGTGTCGAAACGCTGACGCACCAAACAACGTTTCGACACGAGAACGCGCCGAGGCCGCGTAACAGCGGACCGATAAAAGAGCGACGAGAGTATCAGGCGCGGGTTTAGAATTAGAGGCACGGACGTACGAGTACCGACGCGTAGGATCTAAGGAAGTGTGATAGTACATGACAGTGTGGGTGACTCGAAATTAACGGACACTCAAATCGATTAAATAAAGTGCTTTATTCAATAATCAGCGCACAGTTTTGTGGGCTTCCCTCCTTCTGACACGCACTCCCGAATTGCGCCCGGAGCGGCAAAACAAATTGGTGGCAGCGGTGAGATCCAAAGTGCCGGAACACGAGAAAGCAGCCATCACCACCCTCTCGATGTCCTGGAATCTAGAAGGAAATGAGGACACGAAATTGAGAGACGCGCCAGCAGGGACATCCGGTAGAGCAGCCAACGAGCGTATCAGCGACACCGGAGAAGGCGCCTATCGCAACAAGAGAACAAACGCTGCAGCATGCGAATTGCGACCATAATATAAGTCATAGAAAATTAAAAGCGAGCGCAATAAATATTAAGCAATAAATATTAAGCAGAATGGTAAAATAGATGTCGAACGAAGACATCAATTGAACATCCGTCGAGAGAAACATGTCGTGGTTACATAGCAATATAGGCCGCCGTGCATTTATTGTTAGTCCGAGCCCGCTCGAGTCCCACACAGGCGAAAAATATGAGAGATCCATGTGATAACGTGCGTCGAAACTTAAATGACTATTACTCCGACAATAACTTAGAAAGTCAAACGGAGTTACATCCGAATATTGTAATCGAAACACGTGTTGTTGCTTAGCGACATTGATAACAGCTTACTACCGAGTAATGAAAGACGCGACGACGACTTGCTACGCCCGACAGACGCAAGATCCAACGTAAGTAATGATACGAACGCAAGAAACTGCGGAGAATTTTCGCTGACATCCTACAACAGCAGCGTATTCGATTCGACCGAATTCCATACCGCTTCGCGAGACGCAAGCCAGATAGAAATGGTAAATCAGCCATCAGGCACGACAATCGCAGAAGAACGCCGAGTAACTGATATAGAGTTAGTTGACAAAGCAAAGCAGATGAGAGCCACTTTAAATCAGCCATACTGGAAAACCAAGCCAGAAACCTCACGCGACTCGCAAGACATGATGCTAACCGAAATACTGGAAGGTATGCGAGCGTTACAGAACCGTATGAACCAGCCAGAAATGACAAATTACAATCGGGATACTGACGCGGAAATTAATGAACCAAGAGAAACTATATACGGGCGTACGATGAACGACGTCTGCAACTCGCAAGATCCCGTGAACACGTACATGAGATTAAAAGAAGCTCGCGACATGACTCCGGAATTCGACGGAGCTTCGCACAAGCTGCTGAAATTCCTAAGCGCGGCAATGTACGTCATGAAAAACACAAATCCAAGAGAGGAAAGCACGCTATTAGAAGTTATGCACAAAATTAAAAGGAAGAATCATGACCGATTTCCAAACGTGAGATATGCGCAACTTTGCACAATTAAAGCGAGAGCTAGAAGTGTGCTATCTCAGCAAAAAGAATACCACACATTTGCAACTAGAATTCAATACATTGAAGCAAAAGCCAGGAAAATCGGCAAGAGCGTTCGGATTATGCACAGA
>NW_028297119.1:1332928-1350141 GCF_055798465.1 Pogonomyrmex barbatus
TGATTCGCACATCGCCCAACTGTATAGATTGTTTACATAATAATAAATAAGATACGTCGATGATCATAAAGTCATACAACGGTTTGTTGTACTCCTTATTAATGCGTACATATCTATTCGAACACTAAGACCGCCGTGTATAGAAAGAAAGAATATATGTGTGTAAAGAATATATACTATTTACGTTCTACAATACCATATTATATATCATATCGATGAACAATTCAAATGAAATGTATATTGTAACATAGTGTCCTACATGTATCCTGGCAGCGTATAATAATGTGCGAAGTCCAACTCATAATTTTTGATACATGTGTTGTGAAAATTTTCGAAAATATCTGACAAAAGAAATATACTCATATAAGATATAATAACAGATTTAAGATACAAATCACTGTATTCATTGATATTCTCGACATGAAAACGTTCACAGACTTTCAACGCGCTATGGCTTATTAATTGTCAACAAATTTTGAAAAATCTGATGCAGCGATAGCTCGATCTCCTGCAGCTTATCAACATCCATATTCTCGTACAGAAAGATATTTTTATGCGTGAGCAGATTGAAATCCTCCATGCTGAGATCAGAAAATTCTGCACGTAATTTTTAATTTGTTCTTATCGCGATATGATATAAATTTTTCGGGACTTGCGTTGAGAAATTTAAACGAATCTACCTAAATGTAATTTTACACAAATTCTCCGTTTCTCCATTTGTTGCACATTACACTCTTGACTCTTTTCATAAATGATATATTTTTCTTTCGGCAATAATAGCAAATCATTACCTTCGAAGCTGTTGTTCATTCACAATTCTGATAATAAAACGCACATCATAGTCCAACAAGATATGAAAGAATACAAAAATAAGAAAACATGTATATTTATATTTTTATACTTAAATATAAATATAAATATAAAAATAACTCACTATTTTTGCATAATCCTTACATCAATTTTGCGAGCGACTGTTAGCTTTCGCCTTTCGTAATGTGCATTGTATCTAAGCGGACGAATTTTAGGCGATTTGATTCGTTAACTCTAAATGCCTATTCAAAAAGCATTATAGCGTCGATGTTTTGGTATTAGGATTTTCATCTCAAAATGATCGTAGGGATTTAATTTTAAACGTTGTTATAGTGTTATCATTATCTTTTTCCCTCCCTTTTCAAATAATTAACACACCATTCAAACGTTCGAATCTTGTGATTTGTTTCAAAATTACATAGAATTTGATATCATGATTTAACACCAATAAATAATCAGGATACTATGCGGGTTTTTCAGTGATCATTAACAGGATAAGGAGCGGCAACTTACGCGCGAAACCATCGCTCGCGCGAAACACATGTTATTATACAATCACGTTAACCATTGCTCTCTTGTGTTTTATCTCTAAGGGTTTTTTTCACCATTCTGATTAACTCAATCAGCCGATTATTCTATTGAAATTGACTAATCACATTTATCGTTAAATTTGTCGACAAATGCAATTCCAACGGCATAATCGATTGATTAAATTAATCGAAAATGATGAAAGAAGTCCTAATAGGCTTTTTATTCAATATCCCACGTGCAAGATTACATTTATTCACATTCACTATCAAATTCAGTGTACGCGATGACGCCCATCCAGTACGTTCTTGAAACTTCTTCAAGAATGCTAAAGTATAATTGATCACATGTTTATCGTACCACTCTCGTAGATCAGATATTTCGAAAAATTGGTAGTTCTTCATAATGATAGTCATGACATCGGTCTTGTCATTCATGATGATCTCACCATTAAAAGTAGTATTAATTTTTGAAAAAATGGAATTAGATGGTTAATAGGAATCAACGCTGTTAATAAGTAGAATTATAATACATAATTATAGTGCATAATTATTCACAAAAAAATTTTTAATTTATTACAAATGTAATGTAATGTAAATGTCATTTAAACGTTTCAGCTACTTTTTGAGTCATCCTCAAAACAAAGAAATAATACAATCAGTGTTAAAAAAATTAAAAATTTAAAATAAAAGATGATATACAAATGCAATGATCAAATTTGTTATCGTATGATGATGACCAGCAATAGGAAAAGTCGATAGATGCTCACAACAGGTTTCCAGGCCGGTTAGCAAAAGGCCAGTCAAGAAATTATCTGCGCAATCTATCTGAACAATCTCACATTAGTCTATATAGGATTAAATTACAAAAGTTTTCTATTGTTATAAAAAGGATCAGACGAAAACATGTCCAAAATCCTGTTAAAACTTCGAGGATAACACGTAAGTCAAAATAAATTAAAAAAAAAAAATAATACGCTACATAAAGAAAATGACAGGAAATAAAGTTCAAGTGATCACAGCAAGTCAAAAAATAAAAATAAAGTAAAAATAAAATAAAATTTGAAATCAGAATAAAAATAAAATTCATCAGCGGTCACAACTAACGACAACCGAATAAAGCTCTTGACAAATATTTATAATTTGTTTATAATAGCGGTGTAATCGTGTATAATCATATATAATGCTGGTGTAAATATTGGTGTAAATATTATATAAATTCGGTATCTTTTTGCAAATTGATACTATTTTTATTTTTTATGAACAATATTTCAGAGAGGATTCTCTTCCCCAAAAAACGTTTGTTACTGAAAATCTTAACATCTTCTCAGATGAAATCAAAATTGTATTGCAATCCGTGATGATAATATACGAAGTAGAAGTATTTCTATTATCTCTTAATATGATATGATGTTCAGAAATAGTTGTTTTTAATTGTCCGGAAATAGTTGTTTTTAACTGTCCTGTTCGTTCCACAAAGTTGCGTTGCAATTATTATAAAAAATTTTATAAATAACTTTTTGTAAATAATTACGCACGCTATTAACAGCTCTTATTAACCCTCCAATTCAATTTTTTCAATTCACATAATTTCGAGAGTCATTGATATATTTTTTACAATTACTTTTTATATTTTTTTATTACAATTACTTTTTATATTTTTTTATTACAATTACTTTTTATATTTTTTTATTACAATTACTTTTTATATTTTTTTATTACAATTATTTTTTATATTTAATTTTAAAAATACATGTCTCTCAAGATTGTTTCGTACTTTATCATATCCCTTGTCACCCAGAAATTGTATATACTCGGAATTTATTACCATACGTGATTATGGAAAATTGTCAATATTCAATCATATCCCTCTGAATGATCGTGACTCAAACACTCGAAACATTGACGCAAAGCATTTCTTGCCTCCTCCAATCGCGCTAGTCGAGTGATCAAAGAGTTTATCACCCATTAAGAGAATAGAACGCATTGAAAGAAAACAATCGTTGGAACATGTCGACGCATTATTTGCGGAGAGCGATCGGTAATCCAGTGTCCACGAGAGATATTATGAACAAAGACGCTAATCGCTTTGAATGTAAAAGCAATGAATTACAAGAGAATTGTTAAGAACAAGAAGATTGAAGTTTGAGACGTTACATTCATCAATGCGTTCTATTCTCTTAATGGGTGTTAAACTGACGTCATGATAATATGTTAAGGTTAAATTGTTATCACCATTGACAGTTAACGATGAACGCTCACGATAGTATAGATCCTTATCGTTTCTGTTGGATATGAATATTTCTATCTTTCATTTTGTATATTTGAAATAACTATTTTCTTGAAGTTTATATCAAACGCACGACGACACTAAACAGCACGACCTTAAAAGACAGAATGCTGCATGACTTCAAAAAAGTAGAGATGCAATCATCTGCCACAAATGTTTCTATTCGAGCTTCCTTTCTTATTTATCAAAATTTGATAAAAAAGAAAAAATCGCGCTCGAAATAAGCAGCATGTACATTTTTTTTCGATGATAAGCATCTCAAAGACGCCGCGTCGCACCAACCTTGAAAAACATAAATACAACTATCTAGCAAATCATCTTTCCATTTTCTCTCTCTAGTATGTTTCGATATAAAAACAAGTAATCTAACGCTGATTACGACGACACCAGATGTACAATCTTAATGACACACACTGAATGTAATAGGATGTTCGATAACTCATTCTTTCTTCTTACCGGTCAGGACAATCCGCGGATTACAAACCACAATCCGGGACTCCAATCCGCCGTTCTGCGGTAAAATATGAAGATGTAACACAAAAATAAGAATGAAACAGCCCGCCTCAAACACTTGAATTTAAAATATCTCCTGGATTAATATCTCCTTCCATATGCAATTATGTTTAATTGGTTAATTTTCTTATGGATTTACGGTTACGACTAAAAATTTATTATGTGCAAAATCCTTTAGGAATTTTCTAGTGGACTATCTATCAAAAAGTTTAATGCCGTCAAAGTGTACTTGCTTCTTTTTTTCGTTCTTCCTTTTTCCAACGCTCGCATATTTATCTTCTTTAGATGCAAAAAGTGCCTTATAACTTAAATTAAAATTTACTACAATCAAAAACATTATAATATTTAACTGATAAATTGGTAATATGGATAATCGAGTGCCACTCCATTTTTTACGTCTGCGCCACCAAACAGTCTAGGTCTAGGTCTAATCTTTTATGTTTTTTATGCTCCTTACTTTGTCTACTTAATCTATGCCTAGTTAATTGTTGTCACACGCCCCCCCCCACGCCCTCCCCACGCGCGCGCGCGCGCGCGCGCGTGTGTGTGTGTGTGTGTGTGTGTGTGTGTGTGTGTGTGTGTGTGTGTGTGTGTGTATTCTCGAATTCCCACGACCGGTACTACAGAGCGATGTTGGTCTCTCACTCAATGGATATAGGTCGAAGCAACACCCTCCCACGCTACTGATAAATATATAGATAATTCTCCTGGTGCGTGGTAGGAGAGATTATATGAAGCATAACTCGAGCTTTTGGAAATGCCCCCCGAACTTTTTGGAAATGCCGCTAACGGAATTTTACGAATTTGAAAATAGCATTTCGGTGCAATCAGTGTCGATTTTCCGATCACTTAATCCTCCTTCGCCGTATCCACAAATTTTCAAGAATTCCTCGCAGAATGTTATATTCGTAAATGTATCGAAAACAGCTGATTTGTTGCATAATATTAATTTCCGTGAAGAAATATACAAGGTAAGTCGAAATAACGCGTCCATTAGCATTGCGTTCACTAATTCCTCACATCAAGAGACACGGTCGTGGCTTGTTGTCAAGTGTACGCGCAAGCACTTCATGCGCACCAGCCATATCTCTTTACGCGAGCCAATGAATTGTGCGTAATCATGATTATCGAATCTCAACAATAGCTGAATCCATCAAATTCTAGATAGGCGCAATCGATAGCTTGAATTTGAATTGAATAAAAAAAGTGCTTTTATTTTTCATCTACGTGTTCTATGAGCGGAGATACTGCAATGTAAAGTTTGAATCTGAAAATTTACTTTTAAAAAACATTGTTATCGTCGTTATCGTTATCGTTATCAAAAGACACGGTCGTGGCTCGTCACCAAGTAGACGTGCTAGTGTATACTTCACGAGCGCAAGACTGATCGTGTCTCTTTACACGAGTCGGTGAGTGGCGAGTATCCGTGATTATTGAACAATCTCAATAACGGTTGAAACAATCAAGTTTTAAATAGACGAAATCGATAACTTGGGTTCAAATTGTACTATAAAAATATTATTACTTTTTTTTTTACGTGTTTTATGAGTGGAGATATTGCGATTTAAAGTTCGAAATCTGAAAATTTACTTTTAAGAAACGTTATCGTCGTTAATAATAACGACGATGACGTTTCTTAAAAATAAATTTTCAGACTTTGAACGTTCGACGGATGTATTAACGTTTTGTCCATTTATGTTGATTGTGTATAATCTTTCGTTGATACGATTTATTCTTATGTGGTCCAATGTATAATGATTGGAAAGATTTTTGGACAATATCATCTTATACGAAAATATGAGTAGCATTTTTGAGTTAATGATGGATGAAAGTGTTGGTCGAAAGTGGTGACTCGTAGGTTGTGCGATTCCAGCGTTCGATAAGTCCATTTGAGCCCGGATGGTATGGCGATGTTCTTGTTTTTGTGAATCCTAATAATTTGGAGAGTGCTTTGAAAAGGCTGCCTGTCAGCCTTGGTCTGTAGTGATGACAGCTGGCGTTCCGTATCACACGATCCAATTACAAAGGCTGCTGCCATTGTTCGTGCGTGAATGTTTGGCAATGGGATATCTTCAGGTTACCTAGAAAATCTATCGATTAATGTGAGGCAATAACGGTAACCTCTTACCTTTGGAAGTGGATTAATAATATCTTAGTAGATAGAAATGATTGTCCGGTGTCGGAATTTTCTTGGATAGCAGATGGTTATGACGATGGATTTTGCTCCGTTGACACTGCAAGCATGTCCGTGCCCAGTGTCTAATGTCTTGATCTGCATTCGGCTAAATAAACTTCTGGCGTATTTGTTGATTAGTCAATGCGTCACTGGAATATCATTTCATGAACTACATCAAAGATACGCTTGCGGAGAGTTTTTGGAACGTATGGTCATATAATTCCTCCTGAGCAATCGCAAAATAACGGTAGTGTGGGTCATGGTACTGTTAATTCCTTTAGTTCAAGTGAAGTTTCCGTTTCACGTAAACGTTGCAGTTCTTCATCATTCGTTTGTTGTTCGGTTAGTTCTTCTATTGTGACGATGACTAGTATCTCAATTGCGTCGACGCGCGAGAGTGTGTCTGCGACTATGTTTTCATTTCCGATCAGATGCACGATCTCCATGATTGTGCTATTAAATCAAGTTGACGCGCTTGTCGTGGCGATGCTTTTTCCGATTGTTATCTGAAGACATATATTAGCGGCTGTGATTCGTTTTAATTACCCATCGACCTTGTATCGTTTCTCTGAAGTATTTGACTGTTTCATAGATAGTTAGTAGTTCTCTGTCGTATGTGCTGTATTTCCTTTGTGCTATGGTAAGTTTTTTTAAGAAAAAAGTTAATGGCTCTTGTTGATTGTCGTTGGTCTGTCCCAGCTCCTATCGCCTTTTCTGATATATCAGAAAGAGTGGTGATGTCTCGATGGGGTGCGCGAGAAGAGCGGCTTGTGATAGTTCGGTCTTGCAGTCGTTGAATGCCTTGTTGCTTTTCTCATTCCAAGAAACTGATCTTTTATCGTTTTTTCTATAGTCTTTTAAGAGCTTATTCAATGCCTGATTTCTGGCTGCGTTCTTCAGGTGGCATAATAATTGATCATTTCGAGAAATCTACGGAGTTGTATCATCGTCTGTGGGCGAGAGAAATCCATTATAGTTTTCACTTTGTGTTGAAGCGGCTTGGTTCCTGCCGATGTGATTTCATGGAATTCGACGCTGCTCTGCCCAAAAATGCATTTGTTCAGGTTGATGGCGATGTCCTGTAGCCGTTGAAAGATCTCAAAGGAGTTCTTGATGTTCCGTCTCGTTCCTAGATGTTCAACATAGCAGAAACAGAACTCAAGATCCTGGAGAATGCTATTCATGAGTCTCTGGAATGTGTATGTTGCGTTTTTCAGGCCGAATGGCATGATGAGGAACTCAAATGGTATCGTAACTGTCGTTTTCGGAATGTCTTCTTCGTTGATCGACACCTGGTAATAAGCATGAATTAAGTCGATTGTATTGAAGACTTGCTTATCATATAAATTGGTCACTAGGTCGTATATGTGCGGAAGCGGATAGCTGTCTGATATCATAACTGCGTTCAATGCACAGTAATCGCCACAAGATTTCCAAGCGCCGTTCTTCTTGGGAACCACTGCCCAAGGTCTTCGTGATTGGCAGCAAATGCCCATCTGTTGAAATTCCACCTTCGCAATGCGGAGTTTTTCGGGCGGCAGCCTGCGAGATTTACCAGCAATGAGAGGTTCCCTTCTTCTTGATATAGTGACATATCCCATGCGGCTTAGCAGGTACTATCCGCGACGTTCGCGATGATGTCAGGAAAGTCCCGCAGAGTGCGATGGTATTCCAATGTTTGATCTAGTGTTTTAACAGTGACATGGTGGATAACCTATGAGAAACCTGGAACGCTGAGATTGGTAAGCTTGTCAATAATACGCTTTCCCCCTAAGATCCATTATCAAACCGTGCTTTAAGAAGGTCAGCTCCAATTACAGCTCGGAGAATGTTGGCAATCGTAAATTTTCATTTGATTGGTCGACGCAGGCCTAGATCCAAGTTGAGCAGCTTGTCTCCGTATGTCCGCACCTGCGATCCATTTACAGCGTACAAAGTAAGAAAGATGTCGCCGTGTGATTACTTTTGACTATGAAGAGAGGTAGTAGTGAGACATCCGCCACGGTGTCGAGGAGAAGAAATGTCAACCCCGTGATCCTGTCTGCTACGTGAAGCCTAGATGAAATTCCATGGCCGTCTTCCGTCGGCTTCTACGTCGGGCGTTCAGGTTTCCCGCGTTGCTCGCATTCCATTTGCTACATGGCGCTCTGCAATTATACGCTTGGTCACCAAAACGCTCATGGTAATAACAGATCTGTTGCAGAATAACTGCTCCTGGAGTTGGATGATAGTGTCCGAGAATGCCTGCCTCGACTTCGAGAACGGCTGCGCGATCGACAACTCCATCTCCGGGGGTGCTCCAGATGCTCTATTTTTGCGGAGAGCTGTGCTATTTGTCTCGTAATCTCCTGGATAGCATTATCTGCCATCATCGGCGATCGTGACCCACGTGTCTCTGCGATGTGTATCTCTGCCATTACCGAGTATTCTTGAATCTTGTCCGCATATTCCGCAAGCCTCTCTAGTGATGAGCTGTCAAAGATGAGCAAAAGCTCCTGTATGTGTGCAGATAAGCGCTGCAGTCACAGGGTGCGTAACAGCTCTTCCGTGACACAATCACCTGCGAGTGATTTCATCTCACGCAGCAGCTGCGACGGCTTTTTGTCACCCAGCTCCACGCCTGACAGCAAAGTTCGCAGCCGTTTTCCTCCGAATCTTCTGGTGGTCTTTCTAGAATGTCTGCGACAATATCCAATGTCTCCTCATCCAGATGATGAAGCACTGCGTTATATCTCTGTTCATCTGATCGCATTCTGTAGGCGTTGAGCTCACTTTTCAAATGTACGAACCAAAACTTTGGTCGGTTTCGCCAGAAGATAGGTAGTCTCACAAAGTGAAATTCTGCAGCAAAGGATGGCCAGATGGATGATGCAGGTGTCCTCGGTGGAAGCTCCTGGGCGGATCTTCTCGAAATCCTGCTGCTGATCAAGGACTATTGATATGGACAGCGGGTTTCGTCCCTGCGTGCCCAACGGGATACGTGGGAGAGACATTTTTTAATATCCGCGAAATTCACGTATCGTTTTAAATCGGCCTTATGACTGTCCTTGAATCACGTCGAGGTCATCAACTTTTATGTGATCGCCTGACAGTAGTACTAAGGAAAGGATTTGTATGAGGTGGAATCAACGCACTCGCTTAATAATTAATAGAAATATATTTTCGCCTTTTAATATCACAACTGATTAATGTCACTTGACAGATCCGTTCCAAGAATCGAGCGTGACTGTTCTTTCTTCTTCTCAGCGGTTTTTCCTCGTCTCTTTTCTTTCACAGTGGATGACTCTCATAGGCTGGCATTGTCACACGTCGATTGACTGTACAGCTGTACCTTTATCTGTCGATATCGCCACAAGTGTATAAGATAGTACGTATCTTCTCTTTTATCGATGACAGTGAACTTGAACTTCACAATGAAGATTTGCAATTTAATAAAGATTTGCAATAAGTCTTCTCGCATTGTTTGCGCTGTCTAAAATTTTCTTAACGCTTTGCTCAAATCTGATTAATTGTGCATATATACATATTGTGTATATATAGGATGTCCCACATTTTGCGATCGAAATTTTTATGATATATACCTGAGTTAAAAATAAGATCAAAATTCTAAAACGAAAATTTCGAGATCGTAATAGTTTTTAAATTATTTGCGATTAAAATTGACTAATCAGAATAGAATTCACATTTCGTGCGCTCAGACATAACGATATAGCAAGTGATAAAAACACGAGGCCCTTCTTAATAACGACAATCGAGATTATTATATAAATATGTGATAAAACTTTACTAAAACTTACACAACTCGAATGTCTTTATCTTGATATGTTGTCATGGTCATGATCCTGAGTAACTTTGCCTTAACTAACTTTGCTAGGTGACGGTCTCTCATAATTTCTGAGATACTTAAAGTTAAAAATTAGAGTTAGTATAATTAGAATTATAAAATTAAGAACTGTAGAATGTTTTTGAATGTTAGTTTCTTATAGTACACATTGTATTATATACACATTATACTGAAGGACAATGAAAATACATACCCGGGAAAAAAAATTTGTACCTAATTATATATAATTATATCATATTAGATATAATTATATATAATTATATATAATGAGATCTATCAATATTACAAATTATATGCAATTATTAGATGTACAAAAAAGTTCTGAGCTTTTTTTTTTGTAAAATTCAATCTTTATTCAAAAACAAACAAAAAAATATTAATCAGCGAAATATTCCCCGCATCAACCTTTTGCCATCTTTTGGGTAGCTTGCGAATTCCTTGACGATAGAAACTCACCGGTTTCGAAGCGATAAAGTCATCAATGCATTTTCGTATCTCTTCAAATCTCACGAAATGTGTATCAGCCAAATGATGCTGCGGCGACCGGAATAGATAATAATCGGAAGGCGCCATGTCTGGGCTATACGCCGCGTGCGAAAGAAGTTCCCAGCCTAACGCAAAGATATGGTCCTGAGTCGCTTTCGCAACATGTGGTCGAGCATTGTCATGAAACAAGATCACTTTACGACGTCCTTGGCCAGTAAATGGCCTCTTTTCTTCTAATGCATCGCTCAAATTGGTCAATTGTTGTTGGTAGCGGTCTGTCGTGATTGTTTCACCCGGTTGTAACAACTCGTAATACAACACACCTTTCCAATCCCAGAGCAAAACCTTCTTGGATATTGGGCTTTGGCGTCGATGTCGAAGGATGACCAGGGTCAACCCATGATTTTCTACGTTTAGGGTTATCATAAAGAATCCACTTTTCATTGCCTGTAATGATTTTGTGCAGAAAATCTTTTTTCCGGAACTTTAAAAGCAAAGTGAGTGCAGTGTTACACCGACGATTTTTGTTGTCTTCGGACAATTCATGCGGAACCCATCTGCCTTCCTTCTGAACCTTTCCCATCGTATGTAAACGTACGGAAATGGTTTGCTGCGTAACGCCAAGCTGTTCTGCAAGCTTCTTTTCAGTTTGCGCAGAGTTTATATCCAGCAGTGCTTGCAATTCGTCCGTTTCAATCTTTTGAGGGCGTCCAGCACGCGATTTATCTTCAAGACTGAAATCTCCTTGGCGAAATTTTTGATGACCATCTTTTACATGTAGTATGATTTACAGTGTTCTCTCCATATGCAGCACAAATCATTGCAGTGACTTCAGCAGCATTTTTCTTCAGATGAAACGAAGTGGATGGAAAATCGAATATGCTCTTTTGTTATTGCCAGCGTGAACACTACTGATTTTTGAGGTTATGTGCATCAAACGCCAAACCGTATGGCATTTTAGAAGGCCAAATGTCAACGCTTTAAAACCGCAAAAGGGCGGGAAAATATATAAAATTTAAATTGTTATTTCGGTTGTATGAAATCTAAAGCTCAGAACTTTTTTGTACACCTAATATATCAAAATATTTATAACTCCATAAAATTATATTAAAATTTTTTTCGGGTAAAAAGTTTATATATATATATAAAGTTTAATTATATGCAATTATATCAAAATATTTATAATTCCATATAAAATTATGTTGAAATTCTTTTCGGATAAAATGTTTAGATCTAATTGTATAAAATTATATTTAATTGTAATCATATCAAAATGTTTATAATGCCATGTCAAATTATATTAAAATTATATTGAAATTTTTTTCGGATAAAAACTTTATATCTCATTATATGTAATTATATGTAATTATATCAAAACATTAATAATTCTATGTACAATTATGTAAAATTATATTGAAATTTTTTTCGAAGAAAAAGTTTATATCTAATTAGAAATGATTATATTAAAATGCTTACAACTTCAAATTGAATTATACAAAACTATATTTCTTTTTCAAATAGAAAAATATAAATTAAGTTATATAAAAATTTACACATAATATATTATGATGCATCAAACTAGATATAAATAATATCTAAACGAGAGACATTTCCGAGATATTACGAGTTTAATTGATATTGTATGATTTATACATACATACATATATACGAATATGCACAATTTACGAACACATAATTTCAATCAAATATAAAGGATAAAGAATCCTTAAAGAAAATTTTAAGTTTAATATAATTACACTGGTTTACTTCGTTTATTTTATGAAAAACATAATATTTTATATATGAGGTTGTTCATATAAATATAAGTATTATAAATAAATATATTTATAAAAATATATTAGTTTTTCATATTTATCATAAAAATGGACCCATTAAAAACTTGATCTAATTGTATTTAAAAATGTATAATTATATCTAATTACACACGCACACACACACACACACACACACACACACACACACACACACACACACACACACACACACACACACACACACACACACACACACACACACACACACACACACACACAAGTAGTAAGATAATGTCATTATGACGATGATTTAAGGTCATTTCTCATCATTCGACGTCAGTGTACTAAATAATGACGTAAAATAAATGTAACATTTGTCATGAAATATTATCGTCATAAATATATCATTTAATTATAATTTTTAAGTTATTTTTAATGAATAAATAATAAAATAACATTATTAATTATCTTTCTTAATTAACTATAATATAACTATTAAATATTTTCCATATTTAATACAATTATTAACAAATTCATTAACAAGTAAATAAAACATATACAACAATTATAATCATTTTCATAAGAATAATGATTCTTAAACATAATATAGGTTCACGGCTTTATATATGTGATTAAATTATTTACAAAAATTACATATGCAATTGAGATTTTAAAATTAAGACTATTTATACAATGTATTACAATTTATACAATAGTAACATTCATTAACCAGATCTATCATATTTTAAGCCGAGATCCTGTAATTACTCATTTCAGTAGCAGATTTCATTCCAATCCAAGGTTAAGCGACATCGAGCAGGATCTCCAAATGGATGAGTGAGAAATATGCAATAATATGAGATAAAAAATGTTTCATCACTTTCTCTCATTTTTTTTTTCATTTTTTTTTTCACTTATTTTCTCTAAGGGTATTTTATGTTACATATATTATAGATTTTCAATACTAGCAGTCAATATTGAACACAACCGTAATTTTGTCGTCATAGGTATGCATAATTTGATCTGTTCATATATAATCATAAACAATTTTATCTATTTTATATAATTAGGTCAAAATCCATACATAATTAGATCTAGAAAATTATATATAATTATACATAATTAGATATAAACTTTTTTTCCCGGGTATTTACGTTCCTTTGTTAATACTTACACATTTAGTACAGTTTATATCAATACAGTTATACTGACCCATGTGGAACATCGCTTCGTGTTAAAAAGTGTATGCGTGGATATAGTATGTCCCCCCCCCCATGAGGGGTTCCACTATCAAAGATTTAACTTAGCCCAACCCATATCATAATGATTAATAAATATCATTGTATACTACATCATCATCATTTGTGACATCTAACTACTGCCTGTAGGGGAAGAGGAGACGGAACATACTGGATGCTTTCTATTTAGTGACACAAATCGACACAAGTATCATTTTGTCCTTGTTAATCATTGAAAGAAAGAAAGAACGATACTTGTGTCGACTTGTGTCATTAAATGGAAAGCACCCACTGTCTCCATGCATACATTTTTCAACACAAAACGAGGTTCCACATGGGTTTACAACTTTCTACGCAAAATTGAAATTAAATGTATACGTTTAGTATAAGATGAAACGGCTTATGACTTGTTTTGTTTATAACAAACCTTGTTTATTGGTACTCTATCAGTTACTTTATATATTTGTAGTCATAGCTTGTCAGTTGTCGATCAACTATCATTGTTGATAGATATCTGCATTTATTATATATAAATTATCATATTTTTCAAACTTCTTTTGTATCAAACTTTTTAATAAACATCGACGGCTAAAATCTTTTGTTACTCAGGATGATGATTTTGACAATATATTAAGATCATTGAAAGGACAACCGTGAGGTCGTCCAACTCATGTATTATAGTTATACCTCCTATATATATTTAACCTTAAATATCTCAGAAATTATGAGAGACCGTCTAGTTGTTAAAGCAAAATTACTCAAGGTCATGACCTTGACAATATATGTCAAGGTCAAAGTTAGCCGAGCTGTGTAAATTTTAATAAAAATTTACTATTACATACGCATAATTATATTGGAACGTATCACAAAATATCAATATCAATTCTATAACGAAATATCAATATAACAACATGTGTTAGATGTCAATACAAATGATGTTGAAATACAATAATATTGAAATGTTTTGTTAATTAAATCATATTTAAAGATAAAAAATAAGTACATTGTATATGCATTGTACTTAATCATAATAATGAACTATAATGAAATGTCAAAATGTTAATCCTAATATCAGTCGAAATGTTAATCCTAATATCAGTCGATGTTATTTTTCAATGGATAAAATAAGTTCCTATACGCATAAGATAGATTTCATATATTTAATAACATATAATGAAAAATGTATTGATACGAAAGCGAAGTTTGTTGATAAATTTATTGAGAAATAGTTTTATTTCTATCAATAATTCACATTTTATACTACTTTATATTAAGTTACAAGTTTTTATTGAAATATGAAATTTTACTTGAGTTTTTTAAAACGGTTATTTAAAATTTATTACATTTATTTAAACATATATTTAAAACGAAATAATTATTTATTACAAAATTTATTAAAATGTTAATTTAAAATTTATTATAACGTGTGTTCAAAATATCCTCCTCCTAATGCTATACAAAGATGTGCCATCGAATTAAATTTCCTTTTGAATCATTTCGGGACTAATAGAAACACTTGTTTCTATTAATTCATTTTTCTAATTCCTTCAAATTGTTTATCGAATTACGATAAACAGATTCTTTTATGTGTCCCAAGAAAAAAAGTCCATCTTACGTTCTTAGAGACCAAGTTCAAGAACTTTCACATCCAATCCATTCTTCTGAGAATACACAAGGTGAACGTTCATTGCGTTATGGGACGGTGCTCCGTCATGTTGGAAATCATCTCCTGGCGTTGCTCTAAAGATATTTCCTTTAATAATTCTGATAATTTCAACATTAAAAAATTGTGATAATTGTGTCGCTATCTATTACTCTATCTAGTTATTCGAATGGTCAATCTAAAATTTATTACAAAACTTAATATACGTACATAGCACAAAATAAGAAAAGAAAAATAACCATAAGAAAAGAAAAATATCTTACTTATTCTAGATCTTATTGAAAATTTACTAGATTCTAAATATCTTACTTATTGAAGATCAGTGATGTCAGCAAATCCACGATTGCAGCCACGCTGCTGCCATGGAGGGGATAGGCTGGCACACACACACACACTAATATAGGACTCTCGTCCGTGTTTGCTCCGCGTTTCGGCCAGCTTCGAGTGGTAGAGGAGGATAGAGATAACTGTCTGCTGTTCTTTTCTTTCTCAAGTCACTATACTCGCTATACCAATATGATTTCAGAGTTGAGTGATGCGACGCGCGATTGATTGTTTATTTTTTATCAGCTTTCACACATTAATAATCGTGTACAATTATTACGATATATATTTATTATATGTAAATATAAAAAAAAAATTGCAAATATAATCCACTCTTGGCCAATATATACTTCTTATTTATAATATATCTCATATTAAAAATAATTAATATTAGTACTTTTAATGATATTTAAATATTAACTATTAAAAATATTGTCGTTAATATTCCATATTCTTTTCCCATTGAATTTATTTTCCATTGATGTAAAACATATATATTGTTGCTCAACGGAAACCACAAGAAGATGGTGTAAGCATGTCTTCCATGGACAAATTTTAATAATTTAATATTTAATATTTTCAATCTGTCTACGAGGGACCAACAATATTTTCATTATCTATAGCATATAACTTTAAAGTATTATGTTCTGTTTTAGTAGTAGTAGCATATAATTTATTTCTTGACATAAGAGACAAATGTTTCTTTTCAATCGTCATATTTATACATGTCTCTCCTCTCGCCTTTAATGCTGACTTAAAAACGCATATAGCGTTAACAGAAGTTGACGAAAATTTATTGCGTCTTTTTGTTTTTAAATCATTTAAAAAGGAAAACATTCTTTCTGGATCAGCATTTGAATTCGGAAGTGACCGAACGGAATTCAGAAGATTTGTTGAAAATTTGGATAGCACTATTATTTGGGTGCTGACATTGCAAAATGTTTTTCCACATATTATCAAAATTGAGTTTAGAAAGATTTCGTTTCTCTTCTATTGTAAAATCTAATTAAAGTGTGAGGGGAAACATTTTAAATTTTGTCCCACAGTAGAGTTAAGCTGTACATGGTGATAATGTGTAAGTTCCAACCGTCAATTAAATTAAGTACAATAAAGTTATTATGTTTATTGTACTCACATATTATCTGACTATCTTTTGATTGGCACACTTGTTAAAATTTATTTACGTTTTTTAAAATTTAATTGACGATTTAATTATTGGAACTTACACGTTATCATCACAGCTTAACTCTATTGTGGGATATGTTTAAAATGTTTCCCTCATACGACATGGCAACCGACGTAGGCGACATACAATTTACCTTGCTACGTTAGAGTTCGGCTTCAATTAATTATTATTTTCACTGAAGATAACTCAATATTGGAGCCGAAACATTTAAATGATCGATTTCTAATAAAAAAGAATTATAAATCTAATTGCGCACAGCATACCGCACGTTTCTTTTTGTCCTTTGCTTATCAAAATTAATAATAACATTATTAATTTATACATTTATATTTTTAATTTGTAACTTTAATTGAACATTAATAACTTCAATTTAAACTAAAT
>NW_028297119.1:1350241-1399346 GCF_055798465.1 Pogonomyrmex barbatus
CAAAAAATTCTGATCTTCTAGCAACTACTTTGAATGTCATAGATAATAATTTAGAAGCAAAATTATTTACTATCTATACGTGACCAAATTTTTAGATTTGCCAGCAAAAATGTTCTATCTGTATATACTAGCAGATCTATTTTTTCTTTTAGCTGCTTTATTTGCAGCTCGTGTTGTTGTTGCAGCTGCTGCAATTGCAACTGATGCTACTTCTCTTGTTGCAGCAACTGAGAAAAATTCTCTCGTTTGAGTTTTCGTTCTGTAAAATACATAAATGATACAATCATAATTAAATTATTTTTAGATCTACATCTAGCCAAATTCCAGCAAAAATGCTTTTTCCGTGTACTACTAACATCAGATTGATAATTATATAATTTTGATATTTTCATTATCGTACGCATATTGACAGGCAAATATTATAATAATGATTTTATTATTTGTATTGTTTATTGTTTTAAAATAGAGATATAATACTAGTTATAAACGCGGTGTGTGTGTGTGTGTGTGTGTGTGTGTGTGTGTGTGTGTGTGTGTGTGTGTGTGTGTGTGTGTGTGTGTGTGTGTGTAGAATGTATCACATCTCTATTTTCCTAATATGAATACGCATAATTTTTTTACTTTAATATTATTAATATGCCATAGGTAACTTTATGTCAAATGTTATGTTTCGTATATTCGCAAATCGTATTAGGAAAATAGAGATATGATACAACACACACACACCCATCCACACACACACACACACACACACGCGCGCGCGCGCGCGCGCACACACACACACACACGCACACGCACACACACGCACGCACGCACGCACACACGCACGCACGCATTTATTATCTGTTTTTTATCTCTATTTATATAAAATCTCTATTTATATAAAAAAATAAATAATACTGATGTAAAGTCATTACTATATATTTACTATATATCATTACTATATATTTGCAGACATTATCATGTGCATATTTTCATGCTAATATACATGCCACGATCCACGATAATGAATCATATCAAAATTATGCCGATATCAATGTGATTCAAATATTACTATTTGCTAAATAACAATTGTTATTAAACTAACCTGCCATATTCTGCATGTCGTTGATTATCGCTGAAATGATCGCCGAATCAAAGGCGCCAATCAATGCTGATTTTCAATTGTTTACGTAGCAAGATTCACATTTATCTTTTTGGTCGCTAAAGTATCGTGTCATATATCATTACCTTTGCGAAATAATATTCATCTTCAAGATAAATTGTTTTTCCATACAAACATATATACACACTCACACGGAAAGAGAGAAATTTTAGTATTATAAAATAACGTGAGATTAACAATCCGCAGGTTATTGACACTCTTTCTGTGATACATACAAGTTTTGTATATTTCTGTTTCTTAACTTCCTTTATTTTTTTATAATTGGAAATGTGTGATGATTTGATCAAAAGACGTAAGCGAAGCTTTACAGAAGCTCGGCTCATTGATGATCGATTTAAATCATGGATACGCAAAGTACTATCCAATAATAATCTTTATCATTGTAATATCAATAAAAATTTTTCGTGTAAATCACTTATCTCTAGACATGCGGATTCTATATATCATAAAAATAATATTTAAAAAAAATCATCATCTACTAATGATGATGAAAATTCACAAAAGATAATATTCCAAAAAAAATGGTTAAATATAGATTTAAATGTTGGTTACGCGAAGTACCACATGATAAAAGTTCATTTTTTTATTTAATTTGCAATAAAATTATTGCTGGTGGTTTATGGCAAATAAATCGTCACGCAGAATCAAAAAAAGGCATTTAGATAAATGTAAAAATTCTCTTGAAGAGAACGAATCAAGTAAAGATCTAAATATGCAAAGTAATGATTCGTTTTTATCATTCGATGAGCGTAAAAAATCGGAGATCAGATATGCCGCATTAATTGCTGAAAAAAATATTCCTCATTGTATTGCGAATGAGATTCTTAGTTTTTTTTCAAGAAGTAGGAAAAGATCCTGTTATATTAAAAAGTTATATGAAAATGAGTCGTACAAAATGTAAAAATATTATTACGAACGTTTGTGTCTCATTGAAACGGAATGTCGTAAACAAAATTCAGAATTCAAAATTTACAATATTTATTAATGAAACATCTGACATTTGTAATGAAAAATGGATGACCTTTATAATGCGATACATTGATCCGGAGACATTAGATATTCGCACACAATTAATTAAATTAATAAATATTGATGCTCAAAATTCCAGTGCAGAAAAGTTATTTGATACGTTTAATTCTGAATTGTGGAAGTTACAAATACCATTTGTAAATATTGTTTTCTTGTCATGCGACAATGCATCTGTTATGATAGGGAAACATTTATCATTCAAAAAAAAAATTGGAAAAAATGTGTCCACATAACTTTTTCATGTCTATTCTGCAGCATTAGCAACGCATACTGCATGTAATAAAATACCCGCACTTTATGAAAAATTTATTTAAAAAATTGGTAATTACATTAACAGCAGTCCGAAACGTAAGGCTATTTATAAAGAATTTTGTGAATGTTTCCACGCACGAATATACCGCAAAATATTAAAATTATCTGATACATGCTGGCTTTCTCGTTATTTATAGAAAGGATTCTGAAATATTGGGATACAATTAAACATTTTCTTAGTGAAATAATTATAAGCGAAAAGCAAAGTCTGGAGAATATCTATTGTCTACAATGGGCAATGTAGAAACAAAAGCTTACTTGCTCTTTTTAAAAAATATTTAAAATTTTTTTAATGCATTTAATGCATTCTTTCAAGCATCGGAAACGAAAATTCATGTATTGCAGCCAAAATCTTTAAACTTTTTGTTTCAAATGTGTCAAAATTTTTTAAAAGATGAATATTTGAAATCTTTTTCTACGAACATAGTGTTCTCTGAAAAAGAGAATCAAAAAATTCTTTATGAAATTAATTTAGGATCGGAATGTGAAGAATACCTTAACGAATTAATAATGCAAGAGTATACAGATATTGTTGCAACAATTCGAAAGAACTGCTTAATATTTTATGTGACAGCCGCAGAAAAAATTTGTAAAAGATTATCTGTAAATATATTTTTATCAAAATTGCAAGTTTTTTTAGACCTTTCGTAACTTTATTTGATATTGATTTGATATTGTGATAGAGAAACATCATTCAATGATGTTTCTTTCGTAGCGAAAACTTTTGATGAAGATGCTTTAAAGAAAGAATGGATTGCATAGCAATTTTACAATAAAAGAGAAGCAAAATCTTTCTAAACTCAATTTTGATAATATGTGGAAAAACATTTTGCAATGTCAGCACTCAAATAATAGTGCTAAATATCCAAATTTACAAATCTTCTGAATTCTGTTCGGTCACTTCCGAATTCAAATGCTGATCCAGAAAGAATATTTTCCGTTTTAAATGATTTAAAAACAAAAAAACGCAATAAACTTTTATCAACTTCTGTTAAGTGACGCTATGTGCGTCAGCATTAAAGGCGAGAGGAGAGACATGTATAAATATGACGATTGAAAAGAAACATTTGTCTCTTATGTCAAGAAACAAATTATATGCTAGTGCTACTAAAAAAGAACATAGTACTTTAAGGTTATGTACTATAAATGATGAAGATAGGTCCCTCGTAGATAGATTGAAAATATCAAATTATTAAAATTTGTCCATAGAAGACATCACGCTTACAGAGAATAAGAGTGTAAAAAATCTTGTCCGTAGTAGACATCACGCTTACAGAGAATAAGCGTGTAAAAATCTTGTCCTTAGACGGCATTTTGCTTAGAAAGAATATAAGAATATAAAAGAAGTTGTCCGTAATATCTATGTGTGTGACTACACATACACACACGCACGCACGCCCGCACATACACATAAGCACAAACACATATACACACATACATAGAGAAATGTAATAAATTATTGTTTTTGTAAGATTAAAAACTTAATTCTTTAATACTGCAATAATTTAAATATTTAAATTATTTTGTATGTGTAATAATTTAAATGTATTAATAATAATTTTTTATTTACATTTCCCTCCTGACGGAAGAGATCACCACCTTCTCGTGGTTTCCGTTGAGCAACAATATATACGTTTTACATCAATGGAAAATAAATTCAATGGGAATACAAAGAATATGGAATATTAATAATAATATTTTTAATAGTTAATATTTAAATGTCATTAAAAGTACTAATATTAATTATTTTTAATATAAGATATATTGTAAATAAAAAGCATATATATTGGCTAAGAGTGGATTATGTTTGCAAATTTTTTTTTATATTTACATATAATAAATATATATTGTAATAATTGTACACGATTAATGTGTGAAAGTGATAAAAAATAAATAATCCATAATCGCGCGTCGCATCAACTCGAAATATGAAATCATATAGTGAATATAGCGACTTGAGAAAGAAAAGGACAGCAGTTATCTCTATCCTCCTCTACCGCTCGAAGCTGACCGAAGCGCGGGCAAACACGGACGAAAGTGTATGTTAGTGTGTGTGCCAGCCTATTCCCTCCATGGCAGCAGCGTAGCTGCAATCGTGGATTTGCTGACATCATTGTTGAAGATACCAGCCTACAAATTAACTGCAAACTATCGTTTGAAAAATTTTTTGGCACTTTAACGTGAGGATTATCATTTGCCGATATGAGATAATTATGAATATTAAATATTCCATCTCCGATAAAAAGAGATTCATCCGTAAATATTATTGTTACGTCGTGACGACTGCACGATTCTTCTCTTTCGGGTATCAGTTATTAGAATTTAATTAAGCGGATAAACGAGTGACACATGTTCTGTTACGCTGTTAGATCGCGACGGTTACGCAACTGATCTCTTCCGGGAGTCGGTTACTAAGAATTTGGCTAAGCGGATAATCCCTATTATCCTAATCGCGGAAAAACAACACGTGTACAGATGTTTTCCTCAACGAAATCATATATATATATATATATATAGTGCCCTTAAAGGCACGAAGCGCGCACTGCTACTTCCTTTTTTCACGCGGTTAGAACATTTTCAGTCCATCAGTTGTCAATAATTCAATCAGTCGGTGTCAGTCAAAATAAATCAACAATTTCACCAAGTACAAGTACAAGTGACCAAGTTTCCTGGCGACACCGTTTCCGCCTTCATCATCTCGCAGGTCCCAAGTCTCCGGCATTCCAGAGTAACAGTAAGTTCAATTACACATAGAAAAATTCCCTAATAATAGTTTTCGGGTCTCTTCTCCTTATATTTTCTTATTTCTCCCTTACATCCTTTCTATCTTCTGCCGTTCTCTTTACACTTCTACTCCCTTTTTCTTTTTCTTTTCTCTTTCTTTCTTTGCTTGAGCCGTCGGACCTCTCGGGCTCCCTATGCGTTGCGGAGCACTCAGCAGGTTCATGGTTGCCGAGTAATTCGGCAAAATCTGCTTCTTCTCTGTTTGCTTCGGCCGTCGAATCTCATGACTTCCTATGCGTTGTGGAACACTCAGCAGGTTCATGGCCACCGAAGTTTACCGTAATGTGAAAAATGTCATAAAAAATGAAAAAAAACGACATTTTAGGCTAGCCCCCCACTTTGCGATTTTTTTTTAATTTTCTCGATTGTGCTAGGTTGTGCTAGGTTGTGCTAACATTGTGCCAAAATATTATCTTTAAAAAATAATAACAATAGAAGTTATGATAAAAAATAGATTTGGGAAAAAAAAATATATAAATGACATTTATTCTTATATCAGTCATCTAAAGAGTATGCAAATGCATATCTAATATATACTCGCTTAGCACAAATCGGCACAATTATCGGTTTCGTCAGCAGAACGATATGAAGGGTACTTTACTCTTGATCGCGGCCCTTCGCGCACGCATTTTTTGTTAAAAACCATAACTTTCGTCAGCACAACGATATAAAGGGTACTTTATTCTTGAGCGCAGCCCTTCGCGCACGCCTTTTTTGTTAAAAACTCGAGTTTGTAGTTATTGGATGTTCATAATACTGTCTTCATATCGACGGTTGTGTCAACTTGTGCTAGGCTAGCACAACTCCTCCCTCCTGGTGTGCCACCTTGACGTGGTGGGGGAGCTCCCTGTCCCTATGACCACCTGCTGGCAGTACCGGGGTCCAACCCCGGGAAAGCCCGGGTGCGAGGGGTCAGGGTCTAAGGGCACACCGACTCTGGGTCCGGTCCCCCAGTAGAGTGTCGGATCTCCTTCGGGAGCGCCACACTCAATGGGCCGGTAGGGGATGCGGCGACCCTGACTTCAAACGCCCGGCGGTGCGGCGCCGATAGGGGGAGGTCTGCTCCCTGTCCGTAACGACGCGGGTGTTCCCGCAGGCGTGTCGCCGTGGCGCTGGGTGCTCCTGGCGTCACGGCTTGACACATGCCGGGGGGGCGGTGCTCCGCCCGGGGGGTACGGGCTGCGGTGCCGCTCGGACGTTTCCGAGGCAGGGTCCGCAGTCCGGGTGCCGTCGGGGCCGCTCGGAAATATTCCGGGGACGGGGTCCGGCGGCACCGGTGAACCATTGCACCTAGGTTCACCAGAGTGCCCCATTGCAATAGGGGCACGTTAGCTCATACCGTAATCCCGTGGTCATGTTTCGCGGGACCGGGGGCCTTGGCTTAACCGCCCGGGTCACGAGGAAGAAAACCTCTATAAAAAATTACCCCAACCTAAGCTGAGTTACGTGGCGAGAGGTGCATGGCACAGGGGGAGCTGTGTCGCTAGCGAGCAACCCATGGGGAAACTGGCGCACCCCATGTGGCACCAGCCTACCACCCGGAAAGGCGTCACCCGGGTGGGGTCCTTTTATTCGTCCACACTCGTGGGAACATTATGGAGATGACACAAATTAAAAACAAAAAACCCCATACCGGCCCAGTCGCTGACAGGGCCCGACGAGGCAGCGGAGAAGCTTCACCCGCTGAAGGGTCGTTAAATCTTTCGAAGCAGGATGGCCACGATTCCAGCGATGTGGCAGAGAGTGACACGAGGGAAACCTCCCCATCTGTGGGATCCACCAGAACCTCGAGGACCCTTATGTCTACGGTGTCCAACGTGCAGGAAATGACACAGTTTACTGTGTCCAGGAAAAGGCCACTGCACATCGAATCCGAAGACCCTAATTCGGGCACGCTGGGTAATCCGGTGCCTGAAAAAAGGGGCAGAGGACGGCCTGCACTAAACCCAAAGAATGAGGGAAAATTCACGCTAGCAAAGCGCCAGAAGAGAGAGAGAATACGAAGGGCAGCAGCTGAATATCGTGCAGCCCTGGAAGTAGAGGATTCGGACGTTGAAGTCTCAGAATCAAGGAGGGCCAAGAAGGCCCAAGTAAACGAAAGAGAGCTTCTAGAAGACTACAGAGAGCTCCCAACTCTAGACGTTAACGCCATCGTCACAGAGGAGATAGCAAAAGTGAAGAAAGTTGCTCAAAAATCGACCCACTTAAAAGGAAAAATGGTGAGCCTGCTATGGGAAGCCAGCGAAAGGATCGGTGCTGCTAACATAGCACTGGTAAAGAGACTCCGGGAAAATACAACCGGAGAAACCAACGAGGCGGAGGAACTTAGGAACAATCTCCTCCAAGCGAGGCGGGACAACGCCAGGATGGAAAAGGAGATTGCCGAACTTAGGAAACAAGTGGAGGAGATAAGAAATCACCCCCCTCCATTACTCCCGACGCAAACACCGAAGGAAGTGACGCCAAGGCCGGGCACATCAAGAGAACGAACCCCCCCACCATACCGGGGAGATGATCCCATGCCATCCCCTCCCCCCTCCATAGACCCAATAGGCCCCTCCCCCATGGAGGTGGAGGAGCTGGGTAGAAGGGAGAAGGAAAAGTTCCCGGCCCTGAGACCCCCTCTCAAAGGGGTCCCTAGGAGGGACTTAGATACTGGGTCAACAACTACCCAGAAAATAACAATAGACGCGGGAGAGCTGGGAGCTCTCATCGAGGGCATCATCCCCCGCGTATTGAACAAGATGGGGTTCATCCCCAAGGAGCGGCCCCCGACACGGGTGGCCCCCCCACCGGTTCCCGTCCCCCCAAAGGCGATGCCAAAAGGGAAGGGCGGAGCCCAGGAGGAGAGACAAGGAAAGCGGGGAGCAAAACCCCCTGCCTCCACACCCGCGCCCAATCGCCGGGTACAACCCGAGAGGGCTGCCAAAACCCTGGCAATGGAGCATGAACAGCTGCTCCAATGGATGGGACCCACTCCCGCACCCACACGGGCGCCTGAGCGCCGATCTGAGGGGGGTACGTGGGCGCAAGTGGTGGGAAGGAAGGAGAAGAGGACCGAGAAGAAGAAAATGCAACAACAACAACAACGGCCCACACGGGAAGGACAAAAGTCCCAAAACAATAGGGACAAGAATAGTAACACTCCCACTCCCCAAAAAGGGGGAGGAAAGAAAAAAAGGAGGAAAAGAAACAAAAAAAGGAAGGTGCCAAAAACCGCGGCCGTGGCAATTGCCTGCCCCGCAGGGAAATATGCAGAGGTCATGGCTACGGCGAGAGAGAAGATTCCCAGCTCGGAACTTGAGCTAATGGGAATCCCGGAGCTAAGAGCCAGGCGCGCCATTACAGGTGCGCTTATGCTTGAAATACCGGGAGAAGGAGGGACTGCGAAGGCGGACGCCCTGGCTGCCAGAATGCGCGATGCACTGGGAAGCATGGAGGGGGTGAAAGTGACCCGTCCCATAAAAAAGGCGGAACTACGGATTCGAGACCTCGATGATTCCGTCGGGAACGAAGAATTAATTGCGGCGGTGACTGCTGCCAGCGGCTGCGACCCACAAGAGGTAAAAATCGGAGGAGTAAACACCTCCCCTGATGGTATGGGCACTGCATGGGTGCAGTGTCCAGTAATCGCAGCAAACAATATCGCTGCAAAGGGTCGCATACGTGTGGGATGGGTGATGGCCCGAGTCGAGATCCTGGAGGCTAGGCCCCTCCAATGCTATCGGTGCCTGGAGAAAGGGCATGTCCGACAGCGGTGCACAAACCCTGTTGACAGAAGCGGGGCGTGCTACCGCTGCGGACAAACAGGACACCTCGCCAGAATGTGTAAAGGGAGGGCGGAGTGTCCTGCATGCAAGGAAGCTGGGAGGCCCCACGATCATAAGATCGGGGGCGTCAACTGTAGGGCCACCTCCAAAGGGGAGGGGGCCTTTCAAAGAAGAAAGGCGGACAGAACGGCGACTGTCCAACCCCCCAACAATAAAGAGGGGGGGAATAAGGTCGAAAAAACGGGGGGAGCCAAGAAAAAGAAGGCCCCCCCGGCGAAAGAACAAGTGGCTCCCCTCTCAGGAGGTGAGGAGCGAATGGAGGTTTGCCAGGAGGAGGCTTCAATGAGCGCGACCAAATAATGGCCACATGGCTCCTCCAGGCAAACTTGAACCACGCTCGCTACGCGCAGAACCTGTTCGTCCAGTGCGTGGCAGAGCGCGGGGTTGGACTGGGGATTGCCGCCGAGCCATACAGTGTCCCGGAAGACCACCCCTGTTGGGTGGCGGACCGGGATGGCTCGGTGGCGGTGCATTGGAGGGCATTTGATGCCTCCCCCCCTGCCTCGTTGATCGAGGCGGGGGAGGGATTTGTGGCGGTGGAATGGGGGGCCTTGATAGTCGTCGGGTGTTACTGCCCGCCGAGCCGCACATTGGCCCAGTTTGAGCGCTACCTCGATGCGCTGGGGGAGTGTGTACGCCGATGCCTCCCCCGGCCTGTGGTGGTCGCCGGGGACTTCAACGCCAAGTCGGCGACTTGGGGCTCCCGGCGTACCGATGTGAGAGGTGGCGCTCTAGACGACTGGGTGGCGGGCATGGGCCTCTGTTCGTTAAACAGGGGCTCGACCAGCACCTGCGTCCGATGGCAGGGGGAGTCGGTGATCGACGTCACCTTTGCTAGTCCTCCTGCCGTCGGCCTGGTGACAGGGTGGAGGGTGGCCGAGGAGCTTGAGACGGGCTCCGACCATCTATATATCCTGGTCGGGGTCCGGGCCGCCCGGCCCGAGGTGCTGGCCCGCCAACGGCGGAATCTTTGCACCCGGCGGCGATGGGCCCTCGCCAAACTGGACGAGGACGCCCTGAGGGCCGCCGTACTGGTGGGAAACTGGCCCGGCCAAGCACGGGCCGGGGTGGACGAGGAGGCTGGCAGGATCGGGGATATCATGGCGAGAGCGTGTGACGCCTCTATGCCCCGGTCCAGGCCATGCCCTCGGCGGGCCGCGTACTGGTGGACCGAGGAGATAGCCGAACTGCAGCGTCTCTCGGTCCGGGCCAGGAGAGCTTTTGTGCGGACCCGCAGGAAGGGGAATCCCACCAGGGTTGCGGAGGTGTACGAGGAGTACAGGGTGGCTCGTGCATCTCTAAAGGCGGCCATCAGGGCGGCAAAGGCCGGGGCATGGGAGGAGCTGGTCTCCTCCCTTGACCGGGACCCCTGGGGGCGCCCGTATAAGCTCGTACTCAGGCGACTTAGACACGCGGCGCCCCCAGTCGCGGAGGGACTGGATCCCGGGTTCCTGGGGGAGGTAGTGGGGGCCTTGTTCCCTGAAAGGCGAGTGTCTGTGCCCCCCTACCTCGGTCCCCCTGTAGAGTGGAGGGAGGAGCTCGAGATCACGGAGGAGGAAATGCGCTCCGCGGCTGGGAGGTTCGGGGGCAAATCGACGGCCCCCGGACCAGATGGGGTCCCGGGAAGGGTCTGGGCCCTGGCCTTGGAAGGTATGGGCGACCGGCTGAGGCGGCTGATGTCTGACTGCCTCAGAACCGGTCGCTTCCCCTCCGGATGGAAGAGGGCCAACATGGTCCTTCTCCGGAAGGAGGGGAAGCCGGCAGACTCCCCGTCCGCGTATAGACCAATATGTCTGCTGGACGAGGCGGAGAAGCTCTTTGAGAGAATCATCGCTACCCGCTTTGTCCGACATTTGTCCCTGGATGGTCCCAATTTGTCCGAGGACCAGTTTGGGTTCCGGGAGGGCCGTTCTACGATAGACGCGGTGATGAGGGTGCGGGCCCTCTCGGACCAGATAACGGGTGGGGGGGGGGTTGCGGTGGCGGTGTCGCTCGACATCGTCAACGCGTTCAACTCCCTCCCCTGGGAAATGGTGGGGAGGGCGATGGATAAGCATCGCCTTCCCCCATACATGAAGGCGGTCCTGTGGGACTATTTCAGGGACAGGTCTATCGGGTTCCGCGATAAGGAGGGACTCGAGCGCGAACGGGGAATGTCCTGCGGGGTCCCGCAGGGGTCGGTGCTTGGGCCGCTCCTGTGGGACCTCGCTTATGATAGGGTGTTGCGGACACCACTCCCCCCTGGCTGCCACGTCGTCTGCTACGCGGACGACACATTAGTGGTAGCCGGGGGGGAAGACTGGGAGGATGCACTGGACATGGCCAACATGGCTGTGTCCAGTGTAACGAGGGCCATTAGGGCCATGGGGCTGGAGGTGGCGCCACACAAAACAGAGGCCATTTTCCTCTACGAGAGGCGGCGCGGGGCGCCGCCTCCGGCCTATGTAAGGGTAGGGCCGGCCCGCATTAGGGTGGGGCCGACTTTAAAATATCTCGGCCTCACCCTGGATAGGAAATGGGGATTCGAGTCTCATTTCAGGACTCTAGCCCCCAAAGTGGGCAGGATGGCGAACGCACTTTGTCGCCTCCTGCCCAACCTCGGTGGTCCGGGCGTTGCGGTGCGGCGCCTTTATGTGAACACCGTCCTGTCGGTGCTCCTGTATGGAGCACCAGTATGGGCGACCGCAATGGCGGCCAGCCGCCGCATTAAAGCGGTGGCAAATGCGGCACAGCGACGCATGGCTGCCAGGGTCGCCCGCGCATACAGGACGGTGTCACACGCGGCGGTCACGGTCCTCGCGGGAACCCCTCCAGTTGACCTCCTTGCCCGGGAGCGCGCCGAAGTCTATCGGCGCGTCCGGGCGTTGAGGTTGGAGGGGATAGTCCCCACGGCGAGGGCCGTGAACAAAATCAGGATGGAGGAGCGCGGCCGGGTCGTGCAGAAATGGCAGAGAAGACTGGAAGACCCGGCCGCGTCCGGCCGCAATACCACCGGGGCCATCCGGCCTCTCCTCACCGAATGGGTGGAGAGGGGCCACGGCGGGCTGGCCTACAGGCTGGTGCAGGTGCTCTCCGGGCATGGATGCTTCGGGGAGTACCTGCACCGTATAGGGAAGGAGGAGGCACCAAGGTGCCACCATTGTCGGGCGGCCCGGGACACGGCGGTGCACACGCTGGCACATTGTCCAGCTTGGGCGGAAGAACGTCGTGCCCTGGCCGCGGTAATGGGCGGGGAGATCCTCTCCCTCCGAACCCTGATCGAGGGAATGTTGGAGGGAGAGGATAAATGGAGGGCGGCCTCCTCCTTCTGCGAGATAGTAATGGGGCGGAAGGAGGAGGCCGAAAGGGTCAGGAGGGGCGAGGCCTTGGACCCCGCACAACGCGGGACTCCCGGGGCTCGCCCCAGAAGAATCAGACGGCGCCTGTTGGCGCACCTAAGGGCATCGTAGCCCTAAGGGGGGGATGGTGACGGGGCGCGGGAGTGGCCCGTGCTTCCCCGATCCCCCCCCCTAGCCTCGGCCGGGAAGGAGGCTGCCCACAGATGTGGGCATCTTGGGGAGGGGGCGGGGCGATTTGCCCTTCCCCCTCCCCAAGTGAGGGAGGCGGCGGAGCAGGTGTCCTCGCCCCGCCGCCTGTAGGAGGACTGGAGTCGGGCAAAGCCCGACTGGCCAGCCGAGCGACCGGAAGTATGCCGCTGGTCGTTCCCGGGCGCTCGGCTAAATGGCCGGAGAGGACACCGTGTGGTTTTAGTGGGTAGTGGGGGAATTAGTCCCCTGAGTCCCACACTCCCCCGGGCACATGAGGCCTGGGGGGTGCGTAAATGCATTTCCACACGTTAAAAAAAAAAAAAAAAAAAAGGCTAGCACAACTCAGATATGCAGTATTATGAATATCCAATAATTACAAACCCGAGTTTTTAACAAAAAATGCGTGCGCGAAGGGCCGCGATCAAGAGTAAAGTACCCTTCATATCGTTGTGCTGACGAAAGTTATGGTTGTGCCAACTTGTGCTAGGCTAGCACAACTCAGATATACAGTATTATGAACATCCAATAACTACAAATCCGAATTTTTAAGAAAAAATGCGTGCGCGAAGGACCGCGCTCAAGAGTAAAGTGCCCTTCATATCGTTTTGCTGACGAAACCGATAATTGTGTCGATTTGTGCTAAGCGAGTATATATTAGATATGCATTTGCATACTCTTTAGATGACTGATATAAGAATAAATGTCATTTATATATTTTTTTTTCCAAATCTATTTTTTATAATAACTTCTATTGTTATTATTTTTTAAAGATAATATTTTGGCACAATGTTAGCACAACCTAGCACAACCTAGCACAATCGAGAAAATTTTAAAAATCGCAAAGTGGGGGGCTAGCCTAAAATGTCGTTTTTTTCATTTTTTATGACATTTTTCACATTACGGTTTTAAAATTCGAGCACAATGTAGCACAAACCTAGCACAATTCAGCACAACTCTCAAAATAAGTTATTTCTAAAAGTGGGGGGCTAACTTCTAATAGGTTAGACCTCACCATCGGAAATCCAACCTCCTCTACGAAACAACCACACACAGATAACAAAATACAAATTTAAATAGATTAACAACGTAAGATAAAATTATCAAATACAGATTAAAAATACTAAACTATATAAGATAAGAATAATTAGAATATAGACAAACATACAAATATAATAGAATTTGTACACAGAAATTAAATAATACATCCGTCAATTTTTAGAACATTTATATTACATGAATTTCCGTACGTAACACCCTTTTTTATTATTTTATCAAATGTAAATATACCTTCAGTAAATGTATTTCAATGCAAGAAATAATGACACGGATCTTGTAGTTAGCTAAACTTGTAATCGCTTTTAAAATTATTAATTATATGTAAAATTTAAATTATTTATCGTTTTAGTTATTTCTCCCTCTTTCATTCCCCGTTATCCCAAGATTCGCGCATGGTCCTGTCCCTGGCAAAAGAGATTAAATTCTCTTGCCTAAATTACGGACCGACGGACACACGTCACGCAGTCGAAGTCATAGCGTCTTTTTCAAGACGCTGACTCGCACTCGTGGCTCTGCACAGTGTGTCCAACTCGTAGGGACGCCTCAGCGCGCCCACCTGCGAGAGGGTATTTGGAGCGTCCTTCCTAGCCCTATCCATTTTCAAACAAAAATATTTACCGTGCTGGACGTAACATTATTTTATGTTACAAATTCAAAATCCACTTCTTGTTGCTCCAAAAACTATGTACAAAAATTTACTCGTCAATTATAATCTTGAGGCCTTGAGGCTTAAATTTTGCACTTTCTTATAATGCATCGTATTATCTTTTAAAATTCTGTAAACTATACTTTTTGATATATTAAACGTATGGCTTATCGGCCTATATACGGATTTTGATTAATTGTATATAACAAGTATAGCTTCTTCATTTTGAGCTTAAATTTCATAATTTCATCTTGTATCGACATTTTTCGCATTAACAATTAACTATTTGTCTTACACGATTTATTAAGCGCGAAAATATTTTTGGATATGGTGTTCTACAACTCGGAAAATATATAGCACATTCTCGTATAGACAACTCAGAATTTTGACCACATATTCATCATAAATTTTAGTAGCATATCACAATATTTCTTGAGTACTCCATGTTGCTATCTTTATACACTGCGCTCAGCAATTAGAGGATCATTTTAAAACCTGCAAATTTTGTCGATTTTGCAGAGACATGCAGTCTCATCATTTGTCCGACATAACACGCATCACAGCTGTCGCAGTAGATCTTGTACTACATTCCTTTGGGAATGTGGGTAGAGCGTCCTTATGAACCCTGATCATGCCTCTCAACTTATTCATACTGAAGTACGCGGGTTTTAAGTTAAAATCATCGACAATTTTTTTGAGTTTAGTCGCAATTTCCGGAACAAAGGGTAAAGTAAACCATTTTGTTTCTTGTGATTGCACTGTTGTATTTGACATTCTTGATTTATCTTCTCGCCTGAATAAAGTTTTTAGTCTCGAATGGATATTATAAAGTTGATAGAGTAATCACTCATTAACAAAGTCGTGATTACTAAATTCAAGTTTTTTTTAGTGGTATTTCGGATGAGACAATAAGAACGCTTTGTCGACGAGTCCAGCAATAATGCTCTTTTTTTGAGCGAAAGAGTGCTGGAAGTGAAACTTGAGATACTTTCCCGAGAATGTGGGTTTATGAAACCAATCTTGACGTTTTTATTAACAATTTTTCAATGTCAAATCGAGAAAATTCAACTCGCTCTCTCCCACTTCAGCAGTAAATTGCAATCTAGAGTGGTACGAGTTGAACCTTTCAAGAATCTCAATTAATCGGGAAGAAATGGCCATTGCAATGTCAACATATCTATAGAAGAATGATAAATGTGTTCTAACATCCTCAAGCACGCTCTCCTCCAAATCTCTTAATACTAAATCAGCTATGATCGGAGACAATAGGGAACCCATGGGTGTTCCAAAGGTTTGCTTATAGATTACATTGTCAATCGTAAAAAAGATAGAATTTAAGACAAATGAGACTGCACCTAAAAATTCGTTCTTAGGGATGTCGCAATTCTTCGAGATGTCTCCCCAGCGCTTAGCAATACTATCAATTGATAGATCGATAAGAACATTGGTGAACAAGGAGATCGCATCGAAAGAAACAAGTGTATAGTCATCAGTCAGTTGTATGCCAGACAACTCGTTGCAACTTTAAAATTATTTTTTGTATGTGTTGAAGACTTGGGATATTTTTTGACAGGAGTTTGTTCAAGAAGGATGCCAGAGTAAAGAGGACTATTAATGGACGAAACAATTATTCGGAGGGGGCATCCCCATTTATGTATTTTAGGGAGCTCTGGGGAGAATCCCGTCGGTACAGTAGAAGTGCTTGTACAAAGTGTCAGATATGTAATTAGAGTTCTTCCAGGTTTTGAGAATATCTCGCAGCTTGCCAGTAATAGTCTTCGTAAGATCTTTCGCGATCACGCTATAAGTTTCAGTATCGTGTAACATATATCGTCATCTTCGTAAAGTAACTGTTTTTATCTAACGCGACGGTGACATTACCTTATTGTTGTGTGGATTTTAATAATAAAGATAATCTCTGGTGTTAATGCTATTTTTTGGAAGGAGAGTGTAGAGAGATTATTGATGATGGGTATTAGCCTATTCCTATTCCTATTTCCTATTTCCTCAAAGTCAAGCGTGCTTCGGAAGGAAACTTCTGAGTGTTATTTTCGATATTCTTAATGAACTCAAAGGTTTTTCCCAAGTTGTACGAAAGTAAGGCGAAATTTTTGCCAAATTGAAGCAAACACTGGATTTCTTGAGGAATATAGGCGTTGGACAGATTAAGAAATCACCTTTCAGTATGTTTGTATGTTTTCAGTTTAAATCTTTTTTGAAAAATTTATTTCCGATTATTTATTAAAAAATTATTGAATTTAAAGCAAAGCTGCATTTCGCATATTACATCTTTTCGAGTCTGACATATCTATAGTACATTTTTTCGAGTCTGACGCACAGCCACTGAATAAAATTCAAAAAGTTATAAAATTATACAGGAGCATATATAGTTTTTATGATCTGATGATTTAAAAAATAAATAACTCAAAAGGGATAAATTCAATAGCGAGGACAGAATTTTAAAAATGCGTATGAATTACGTGAAATCTAGCGGCTTTGAAAATTTCTAATTACTGGAGTGTAATTACAATTGTTGAACTGAAAATGGCGAGTAGGTATAATAGACCGATTCTAAATCATTATGATTAGTGAATATACATATATGATACGTTCGTGTGTGTGTGTGTGTGTGTGTGTGTGTGTGTGTGTGTGTGTGTGTGTGTGTGTGTGTGCGCGCGCGCGCGCGCGCGCGCGCGTGTGGGCGCACTGGGAAGAGGGATGACGTTACGGAAGCAAGGATCCATGAGGGAAGAGGGAGTCTCCCTCTCTGCGTTCTCTCTCCCTCTATGTCGAACGAACTGCGTTGTATCACTATCATACTACTAATGAACGACTGTCAATTATTATTAAACTACTATCAACGTCAATCAATGATTACATGAAAAAAGCGGACGATGTCATATTAAATGTCAATCGAACTGCGTTGTATCACTATCATATTACTATCAAACAACTATCAACGATTATTTAAAACTACTATCAACGTCAAACTATTATCAATCACTTTGAACGTCAATCGAACTGCGTTGTACCATAAATACAAAATATACGATTCATGCAGACGGGCTATTTTGGATTATTTTCTGATTATTTGATAATAGTTAATATCAATATTATTGTTATAATAATAATAATAATAATAATAATAATAATAATAATATCATAAGGAATGGTAGAGAAGGGAAAAATAATTTAATAAATTAATATATTTTCTTCAGTATTTATTTTTATATTTTATTAAAAAATTTTAAATTTGAAAGAATGATTTTTCAATATACACTACTAATCTTAATTACTTAATTAAAGGGAAGAAAAAAAGAAATAAAAACATATTAATATTTATGTATTCTTATTTTTCAAATCTCGCAATTCTTTCTGTCGTTGTGACTACCAATTAAATATTTTAAATATATTCTGTAATGCACAAGTGTTTCAAATGTTTTCCACATCGTAAAGTATTATTAATATCTATAGAGTATTTAAAGATTCAATGTCTTCATAATCCACATCCAAGGTCTCAATGATTGTGTCATCCCTCGTACCGTCGTCGAGCATATCTTTCAACCATTCTCGTTTTTCGTATCCCTTAACGTATATGAGAGCCTCATAGTCATTCTCTTCCATACCAAACATAGCTGTTATAATCAGACGTTTCGCCATGTTGTACGGGACCATCCCGTCTTTCCATTGCAACCCATGATGATATGCAATCAACCAAGAAGCACCAGACTTTTCGGACTTTGTAAGTGAATTCCATGTACGGGGCTTGCGAAAATGTAATGTGTAAGAACAGACTCCTTCCTTAATACCGCCACTTCCTTCACGACAAATCTCTTCTCAATAATAAATCCTTGTAGATCCACAAATGTTGGCACAACCATGACAAGCAATTTTTCAAGACTGCATCTTATAGCAAAAGATTTCAGTTTTTATCCTCTCTTATATACCAGCGCTGCAATTTATGTTATCTTGCGCATTACGTTGGACAGTGGATTATATTCAATCACGTGGTTATATATGATGAGACAATAGACGATATTCGCTGGTACATTCGCTTTGAACTCAAATTCTAATCGCACATCTACGGCGCTTTTGATGGATTCATTTTGCCGCGAACAATCAATGATTGCACAACAAAAATGCTTAAAGTTGGAATAGTTGTATAGCGTTTCATGATACGATTTATCAATTTGATAATAAGACGTACGGAAGCATAAATATATGTCATATAAGATAGCATAAGACAGCATCTATGTTTGTCAAAATCTAGATTCATCGTAAGGATAAAATTCTGAGTTTAGATAAAATTTTACATTGGTTAAGTTACAGTGATCAAACTGATCTTTATATGCATTCATGTTATTTTTTTCTGTCAATCTACAGAGCAAAGAAAACATATCGTGATTTTTCTAGCTGAGTTGCAGTCTTGATTGCCCAGGAATGTTTCGTCGTGTTTGGCAATAAAGAATATTCATACAGATCCCATGAATGGAAATCTTACTTAGATACTTAGATATCGTCTGCTTTCCAAGATCCGCAGCATGGATAGTTTATTGATTTTGTTCAATATAATGTGAGGCATTCGCCATTGTACTTTGAATAATTCAAGTTTTGGTTCTCTCGCAGGATTTCTCACAAGATAATTGTTATCATTGCACGCTCGTATCAAAATCAATTCGTGACGAGCGTTACTTATCACACATCTGTAATCTTCACAAAAGCCAAAACCAAGCAATATGTTGAGCGGTACACGGTAAAAATTAAAATATCCATCAGATTCCGTTACACTTTTCGCGCTATAGTCAGTCATAACAATTCCAGCATGCCACAGAACTATAAAGTCCTTCAGCATCCAAATTCACCGCTCTCATTTCTATATATTCCTCCTATTGGTAATACAGTACACATGAAAACACCTCTAAAATATGGAATGCGCATACGTTTCGCCAGTTGTTGCAGTTGTATATTGGTAGTTACACCCATTTTTACTGTTTCTTTAATGTTTTTTTTTTCTTTTTGAGATTCCTTTTCCATGCTTATAAGGAGCCAGATAAAGTCCATGACCTTCCATGACGCGGTTATGGCGTTTTATTTCTTTCAGTTGATGTTTTGTGGCTTTGTTATCGTTCACCACCTTTGCGATTCCCGCGGCTTCAGCAACCAATGAATTGAGAACCCCTAGCAATGGTAAGATTGGCAGGATACCGCCGCGTTTTGCTACTAGAAGTTTACTTGTTCGGTGTTCTTTTCACATTTGTTGACTTCTTTCTTGTCTTCTTTCTTGTCTTTCAAATCCATACTTATTTTCTTAGCTTTCATAGTAGCTGCAGCCCAAACAGCTGCAGCAGCAGCTGTCTCTCTCTCCGGGAATCAAATCTCTCGCAGTAATGCGTTTTCGTGCTTTCGCAGCGAGTATATTGTCAGCAACGTGTCGTTTAGCGAGATCGTATTATGCGAATAGGCTATATCGTGCTCGCAACACATCGCATTCAATGGATTAATGCCTCGATCACCTCTAGCTTTTCTAAATGCGTTCCTGGATCGCAAAACTGAGATCCTGGAATATGCAATTCAAAAGGAAATACAGTTTATCATGTGATTTAATAAACCACAACCTATACGCTTCGCTGACATTCGCCACAATTCTTTATCAGTGATGCCAGTTCGTCGATATGAGTTTGATGAGAAGGTAAATTATAATGTTTTAGACATCGACGATATTGTTAAACTTCCGAATCAGCTTTTATATGCTCGGATAAATAACTTGTTCCACAATCGATCCAATTATAAAACTCTCGTAAGAAAGATATAGCATTGGAGAAAACATTTTAAACCCATTATCGAGCCTCTGAAACAGATCATCGAACGCACCGAGGAATTTCAGCCGACTAAGAAAGCTAATGTTGCGAAAGATATCAGTATTAAGAAAGAAGTCAATGTTGTGAAGAATATCATTAAGAAAAAACGTGAACATAGCGATAATGATGATGATGACAATGCACACAGCCAAAAAAGCAACGTACGAAACAATTGAACAACATGTCAGGTTTACTAACGCTCAGTTCTATAGAATCGATAAAATCGTCAAAAGAATTATCGAAAATACTATCATTCGTATCGAAAGAAAAAGTTTTTAAAACAAAATACGACAATGAATCGTCGCTCGAAACTTTCGTCAGACAGATTCTACAAACGCAACAAGGTTAAGAGGCACTACTTGGTCAATTGGGACCATTGGCGCAAAAGTACGTAAGCACTCTCCTCGATGATGACAGAAAAAACAAAATTGATCACGTATATAATGTCTATCTCGACAAAAATGGTACGATGGCTCGGCAACAAACAATTCGACATCGACAAAGATGATTCCTAATCATAGACAATGTGAGATACAATGGTACACCAGATTTATACGAATTGATCTTTAAGAGACTTTTCAAGACAGTTTTTACCGAGAATGACAAACATATAAGAATATATTGTTAACAACGAATGCTCACAGACGTGGTCACAAGACCGATAAGCTCATCATAGGTAACAAGGGATATAAGTATATCATCGGTCTGCTTGTATCTGTATATAAAAAAAGGTGCTATCTGTATATAAAAAAACGCGCTAAAAAAAGGTGCAGGCGTGGGCAATATACTATTCAGGGTAAGGTTGACTGATAACATGATCGATTACATTCATTGGGATGATGCGAACCATCAATAAGAAAGGAGAGTGTGCGTCACGGCGGAGCCCAAATAAGAAGGGAGGGTGTGCGTCATGGCGGGGCCCGATCACGAACCAGTCGTGAAAACTCGTAATTATTTTGCGAAAAAATATCACCTCAGCCAGGAATCGAACCTGGATCTCCTGCTTACCGGGCAGGTATCTTATCCCTTCGACAACCGAGGCATGTGATATTTATCGCAAATAACGTATTTAGAATAACACGTCAACAATACAATGATACATATATATACGTATATTACAATATACATATATACATGTATTCTTTCGAATCATCCCAACAAACTAGTGGATCGATTGCTCGATATTTCTCGCCGAGCGGGCAACAACGCTCATGATAACGAGATTCTATCGATAATCGAGGAACTTCGCGAAGCCGATCTTATTATAAATTAAACCGCGATATGAGTCATTTAGTCGAAATGTCGATCAACAAATTTTAAAACTTCGCTCGAAAAAAGTGAGGCGGAACTATACTACTAATGGCCGGATTAGTCAGAAATTTTGCGCATGATAACGCTCTTTGCATGTCGGTTGCCACCGACTTTGACAAAGTCATGCAAGAATCGATATGTTGTGCGGGTCGTTTCGAAAGATCGACCAGGAAGTCGGCGAAAACATTTGACACTTTATTTGCTTTTCAATAAAATTTATTAAATGATACAGTTTGTCCTTATTAATTCGGACCGCGACAGACATGACGGCAAGACAAAATCTCAACGAGTCCCGCTCCGATCTCTTATTTTTATCCTGTTCCAGACAGCCGATCTTTGCAGCGTAGTCGAAATGCTCGTCAACGTTCGCGATATATTTTTGGGTCGCGCGACGGCTTTCCGCGTAAAGGTCGCGCAACTCGATTAGCAATTACTTTACGTGGAGCGGTTACAAAATAAATGCACGATTAGCAATGCAGTTTAGCAATCACTATCGCTTAACAAAGTAATAATAGTCGGATAAAGTATCGCTTGCCACAATTCGTTTCGTGGTGGGCGCGATTGCATTCTTGGCGCTCGCGACATCCCTCCTCCTTTGATGGAAGGGAACCACGAAGGATTTTGAATTCTGTGTGTTTCTACTTGGCGCTCGCCATAGACGTGTAGCTCTGCCAGTAGATGATGACGATATTGCCAACAAACGATACGTGCAGCAAAGTATGAAAATTTTGAAAGACCTACAGGATGAAATTAAGAAGAAGATCACGAAGCCAAAATAATATGCAGATTATGCTAAAAGTGCAGCAAAAGATGCAAATTTTGAAAGACCGACAGAATGAAATCGAGAAAAGATTGCGGAGCTCCAAAATAATGTGCAGACTATGCTGAAACGAATTTCAACAAATGATGATTACTCATCAATTGAAGTACGTTAAGAGTACGCACAAGTAAAATAAATACGTAAATAAATACGTATAATATACTTTGCGTTATTTGCGTATCGTACACCATATCAAACATATCTAAAAAAAAGAAAAGCTCCGAGAAGCGACGGTTAGTAGAGGAATTGTATGCTCTGGCGAGAAAAAATTTTCCACAAAGACACGTGATCGTCACGTGATTTACGGATACGACTTGTAGCAGACGGATGTAGTTGAGATCCTTATACACGATTCAACAAAGATTACCACTACATTCTCACCGTCATTGACGCGCTGAGCAAGTATGCGTGGATCGTATCGTTTAAAATCAAGAGTGAAAATGAAATGGCTCGAGTGATCGCAAAGATAATTCGAAATGATAGTAGACGTCCATGAAAAATTTGCAAACCAACATGGAAAAAGAATTTTACAACGCAAATGTGCAAAAATTCTTGAAGAAATATAACATTAATCATTATTCTACGTATTCTGTAATGAAAGCGTTGGTGGTCGAATGATTTAACCATATGTTGAAGAACGACATGTGGAAGCAATTTATGCTCAACGGAAACTATAAATGGATCGATTTGTTACCACATTTCGTGTCAGAGTACAACGCACGAAAACATCGAACTATCGGTATGCGATTCATTGACGTTACCCTCGCGATCACTGACAAGCTCTTAACTACTGTATACAGTCGCGTAAAGATTGCTGCATTTGCGCGATTCAAAGTGGGCGACTCGGTACGCGTTAGTAAATTCAAGACAATCTTTGAGAAAGGTTATACGCCAAATTGGACCATGAAAGTATTTAAAATCATCAAAGTGCAGAAAACTAATCTCGTGACATATCTACTGAAAGATTATAAGGGAAAACTTGTTGCCGGAGGATTCTACAAATACGAGTTGCATCGCGTCGCTAATCCTAACGTATATCTTATAGAAAAAGTATTTCGCATAAAGGGGGACAAGGTTTATGTAAAATGGTTAGAATTTGATAATTCACACAATTCTTGGATATACGAGGATATTTTTTTTATAATGCATTATAAAAGAAATAAAAAAATATGTTTAATAACATATCTTTTACAAATATTTTACAATAAGATATGTTTAATAACATATCTTATTACAAAAATATTTTATTACAAAATTTATACTAATGTATTATAAAAATTAATTTATTATAACATATCTTATTACAAAATATTTTATTACAAAAATTTATACTTTAAATTACTATTAAAAATACGATTAAAAATTATATATAAAAATTATATATAAAATAAGTTTTTTATTTATAATAGTATTTTATAATGTCCTCATGGCGTGTCGATAGAATCGTGTAATATATCATTTATTGTCGTACGGACTTAATGCAATTTTCAGATACAGTGTACACTTCGTGAAATTTCGATCTTATGCAAGACTGCTGTCGTGTCATTTCAATTTTGTCTCGCAGATATCGCATGTAATCATCGAACGTTATCGATCTGACTACGACATTACTTTTACTTAACTTTTTTTGCATCTTTCTTACCGTTGACGCGCAAGGCGTACATCTTTGCTCTAAGCTTCAACGAATTCGATTATGATTACACCATTGTTTTCATCTTTCATTAAACCCGGTATTTTTTTATTGGTAAGTGGATTACTGTACGCATTATCGACCGCGTAATCGCTTGTATCGATTCTATTGATGTCACGTTTCATAATTTCGTATACATCATCGCATTCAATGTACTAGATAAGACTATCAGTGTCAGTGTACATAACTTTACATTTCTCGCGGAATAACAGCGCCATGTACTCGTAGTGAAATTCGTATAAACATGTCTTGAATATCGAGGATGCATATACCTACATAGATCGGTTTGTTGAACATCACTTCGAGTTTGCGCATTTCTATCACTATCAGATTCTTCGAAAAAACGCTTCGATTGGAAGTTTGGTTTCGCGATCATTGCCTCAGCGCCATATCTTCCTCCCCATTTAGTGATAAGCTGCACATCGACATGATTGCGCACATTTTCCATGGTTTTGTCGAAAACTGCGTTATTCATTGATTTATATAAATTTTTTTCAAAATCATTCTTGGCTCGAGTTCTGAAATTTGTGTTGAGCTGAATATAAACACGAAGCCATGGAGATTGTGCAAACTGTAATACGCGATGAATCTTTGTTACGCGAAGACCGTGACGAGTACACTGCTGCAGGTTGCGATAATGTATGACATAATGTTTCTTATCGTATAACGTTGCGAGAAGCTTAGTCTGTCGTTTGCCGGATGGTTTATCGCGTCGGACAAGATGGTAGGTTAGTGTATGCATCATGAAGACGTTGTGGATACTCTAAGTTCACCTCAAGAATGTAACTTGTTGTAGAATGTAGCGCAATATTCGTAATATTAAAATTTGTTTTACATTATCCACCCATCGAAAATCTGCGTAGGACAACGGTGACACATTGCCCAACCATACAAGTTGTTTACATCAAAGTACATCAGGTACGATGATGGTTTCGAGGGGTACGACTGCATGTATTTGTTGTTGGCCTGCGCGTATCTGTTGGAACATTGATTAAGACTTCCGCGTATACCGCGTTTGATGAACATGACCATGTTCGATGTCGGTAAGAAGTTGATACTCGTATGCTTCAGCATCGCGTCCCACGTACAACCAGGTAGAGTATAATAGTAGCAGGATCGAGTCCATAACTTGCGATACAATTATCGCGAAAATTCTCAAAAATATCGGTCAACAACAAGACGTCAGTTTTAAGATACAGGTATAGTCACCGAGCGTCCGGATGGAGAACTGCCACACGTTGACAGCGTGCACGTAATCGCTCTCGAACATGGTGTCGCCCGTTAACGAACTAGAATGATTCTCGCGACGGTAACTCGATCTCCTCCAACTTTTCGACACAGTCAATGTACTCGTATGGAAAGACGCCTTTTCATCAATAAATTGAAATTTTCTGCAGATAAATTACAATATTCGCGCTGCATTATCCGTAACTTATCCTTGCTAAGAAAAGATGCCAATTTGTCAAGAATGCTACTGAGAAATTCATACGAGTCAATAAATCGTAATTTTATGCAATTTTTTTGATCATCTTCAATGCTTTTAACATTTTTTGTAAAGAAATGTATTCTTTAATTATTGGAAGCACTTCCTTCATACGTTGTAGCTATTTCTGTAATGATAAAATGTGCGTATGGCTAAATTATGGAAAACTATGGGAATGCAATGTAAATCTTTATAATTTAAATGCGCGGGACTTCTGAATCGACCGGGCAAATGACAATGATCGCATATTCACGTGTCGCTTAGCGTAAACGATTTTTCGTATATGTGACAATGCGTGACGTTATTAAACTTTTTCCAGTCGTCTTGCGTGAAATCTGCCATGGGTACGTTAGCGGATAAGATTTTACATTATACGCTAAACCTTTAAGCTCCTCGGCGAACCATATAATGCAATCCTTATCGCGACGAAATCGATATATTGATCCCAAATAAAAAAGGAAAGTGTACGTCACGGCGGGACCCGACCACGAATCAGTCGTGAAAACTCGTAATTATTTTGCGAAAAAATACCACCTCAGCCAGGAATCGAACCTGGATCTCCTGCTTACCGGGCAGGCATCTTATCCTTTCGACTACCGAGGCATGTGATGATATTTATCGCAAATAACGTGTTTAGAATAACACGTCAACAATACAATGATACATATATATATATATATATATATTACAATACACATATATACATGTATTCTTTCGAATCCCCACGACCGGTACTCCAGAGCGATGTTGGTCTCTCACTCGATGGATGCAGGTCGGACTGCAGCGGCGACACCCTCCAACGCCATTGGCAAATATACAAATAATCCTCCTGGAGCACGACAGGAGAGATTGCATCAAGCATGGCTCGAGCCCCCGAATAAGAAGGGAGGGTGTGCGTCACGGCGGGGCTCGACCACGAACCAGTCGTGAAAACTCGTAATTATTTTTGCGAAAAAATACCAATCGCAAAAGAATTTATGCTCTTTTTTGCTAAGTTGAGAACTCATGAGGCGAGGTAGATTTTTTATCCACACAAAATGTCCCTCGTTGTCATCGTCCTGCAAGTATAACAAATTTGCAAACGTACTTGTCCATCTTTCGGTAAGTATCAAAAGAATCAAGAGTTTCTTCTCCTTCTCGATACAATATACGTTGACTGAGATGTCATTGAGGTTCTCAAACTTTTTTATTTGGTTTAAGTCACTGGGAACTTAATGTCTTTAAGATTAATATCGTTGAATATGGAGGATACGTGGATACTCGATCTGTATTTGTTTTTGCGGGATGTAGAGTGACCACAGAAGTAGAGTCACCACTGACCATGCGAAACATGCATTGTCCATAGATTGCGTTAACCATCGCTCTCTTCATCTTAATTTCTCGTGGTAGTTCAATGTTGCATCTCGCATGTGGGATTATACTTGTTGACATTTATAATCAAATTTAATATACGCGACAAATCCGCTATCGCGTTCCTGAAATTCCTCAAGCGATGCCAAGATACGCTCGATAACGTGTAATTACTCTTGCAAATCAGAGCACTGATATAGTTCACAGTTTCTTATAGCTATACTTTTATTGGCGTGTTTTTCATCCGCGACAAATTCGCCGTTACATATAGCATTTATCTTGACATTCACATGCTTCCGCATGACATTTTGTACATGCTCGAGTACAATTTCTTGTGCATCTTCGAGAAACTGATAAGGTTCAATATGCTTGGAATTGATTACCGCACCTGTCAGTATATGACTTTCGAAAGTCGTATCTATCCCACGCCATCGAAGTCCCACTATCCGGCGCCTGCATGCATGCGAATCTTCCGCGCACCGAATCTTTCAAACTTTCGAGTCGCGCGATACGTGCGATTACCAATTGTCTCACACTGATTGATAATCGCGGATGTTTAGTTAGACTGTGTTCATTCAACGATTCGATAAACTCAATCACATCGTTGTTCCCACGTGTTAAATTTTTTCGATTCAATCGAGTGGACTGCTCTATCCAATCACACTCCGTTTGTTCCATATTATGTTTTCTTTTACAGTCACTAAATATTTTGAGAAATATTGTTTTTATATTCTTGGTATATGTTTTTCACAGAAGTTCACTTTGTGCAAATAGGACACATATTACACGGTATTATTTGAAACAATGGGTGTCGGCATTCCGAACAATATTTACCACGGATGAATGCATATTGACAAGTGACATGCTTTCAAACAGCGCGAAGACTTGGAAATATTTTACTAATTTGTACGACGCACTATGCAATACTTTTTACTAATGAGGACTTCTTCAGTGTAATAAAAATATATTGCACACATTTTTTTCGAATCATTCAGAGCATTAACTTCAGTCTGCTTTAAGGTTCGGTATATTTTTTCAATCTCTTCATCTGTTATTTCATAACATGAATTATCCGTAACAACGTGAAAAATCTTTTTCAACTGTTATTTCATTTTCTTACTGCACTATATCTTTTAGTTCCATGAGAGACAATGTATATTTTCATGTATCACTCGGAACTTCCAACTTCACTAGTGATATGGTGTATCTCAGTCTTCTCATTTATATGCTACTATGAGGGCTACTACATCATTTAAGGTATGTTTTGAAAAAACGTGTATTTGATAATGTGAGTCTCATCTCAGCCGTAAAAATGAGTAGATTCCATGTTTTGAAAGATAACATTGGAACATATTGGTAGAGCATTATCTTCCCGAAAAACCTTTTTACATTTAGCGAATTTTAACAGATAATTGCATATCTTCTTATGTGATTCATAGTCTAATGGTGCCCTACATTAAAAAATATCTATAAAGATAAAAATGAATAGATTCCATGTTTTGAAAGATAACATTGGAACATATCGATAGTGCATTATCTTCCCGGAAAATCTTTTTACATTTATCAAATTTTTAACAGATAATTGGATATCTTCTTATGTGATTCATAATCTAATAGTATCCTATACTAAAAACTAGCATATCCATTAAGATAAATAAATTCCTATGTTTTGAAGAAAATAACATTGGAATTGATATCGATAGCACATTGTTTTCATAGAAAAAATAGTGGAGGAATATAATATATAAAGAACTCTAGATAATGTTACTACAGCATGACGTTGAGTTCTAATATGTTATATTAATCGCATATTATTCACACTTTGTGGAAAAAACGAATAGCTCTTATTACTACAAAATTTCAAGAAAAATGTGTGCGAATATGAAGTATTACGTTCCAATTCAACAAGATGAAGCGTACAATCAACAGTAAGTTTCATTCTCCATAAAAAAAGATCAAGACAATTTCCCTACAGTTCATTTATATGTAACCTTTTTTCTTACAGTACGTCTTCTCAAAATTCATCGCGTTATACAGCTTTTATTTTGGAGAGAAGATTCGCATTGACATCCACAGCATATAAATATTTGAATATTGAAATCAATGTGGGACCTTATGTGGAATCGATTCTTGGCGATAATCGAAACAATCAGATAATATTGCCTCATGCAACATGAGGAAAATGTTCATTGAACGCGGATATCGAGCAATTGGTAAAATCGATTGCGGTTTCATCATTTACAATTCACGATTTGGTTATAGAACTTATTAAAATGTATAAAAATAGTATTGTAAAACTGACATTGCACAATACTTGCTTGTACATGAAGCTATCGACCGTATTATTTTTATTTGAATTGGAATATTGCATCGAGCATGCATATATCTGATTATATCAAAATATACATAAACATAAATGAAATACATATACATAAATGTGAAAAATTGATGAAAAATTTTTTAAATTTAAACTTTTTACATCAAAATTGTATCACCGATAAGTGCAATGCGGTTCAAGTTTTGCGTAAGATTTATGATAAAAATTTACCTGTAGAGTGCGAATTAATATCTTACGTTGTAAATAATATTGTGCACAATGCATTAAATGAGAAATAAAATATGTATATTGAAAAATATTATTTTTCGAATTTAAAATTTTTTAATAAAATATAAAAATAAATACTGAGGAAATATATTAATTTATTAATTACTTTTTCCCTTCTCAATCATTCCCTATAATATTATTATTATTATTATTATTATTATTGTAACATTAATATTGATATTATCAATATTATTATCAAATAATAAAAATCGGATGAATATAATCCAAAATAATCCGCCTGAATCATATATTTTTGTATTTATTGAAGGCGAACCCTCTTGCAGACTGACAATATTAAATAACAATAATGTTATTATCCAAATAATAAAATTAAAAAAAGATCTTCGAAGAAGAGAGACCGCTTAAAAAAACTGTAACGGGGAGGAGGGAGAGCATGCAACGGTAAGATAGGAAGGAGAAGGAGAAACCCTACCTGTAATTCAGGTGCGGTAAGTATATATAAAAGAGATAACGAACATGCTGGGCAACGGTGGGCAGGGACAGACCCCGACGGACCCATACCCCCTCAACGCGCATCGAGAGTAGTTGGTAATAATTTGATTGACGTTGACGAGTAGTTTAACAATGGTTGATAGTCGTTCGATAATAGTAGCGATACAACACAATTCGATTGACATTCAAAGTGATTGATAATAATTTGATTGACATTGATAGTAGTTTAAACAATCGTTGATAGTCATTCGATAGTAATATTATATATATTCGATAGTGATACAACGCAGTTCGATCGATGTTCAATATAATGTCGTCCGCTTTTTTCACGTAATCATTAATTGACGTTGATAGTAGTTTAATAATAATTGATAGTCGTTCGTTAGTAGTATGATAGTGGTACAATGTAGTTCGTTCGACGGAGAAGGAGAGAGAAACTCAGAGAGAGAAACTCCCCCTTCCCCGTGGGCCCTTGTTCCCGTGGTGTCATCCCCCTTCCCAGAGCGCACGCGCGTGCCCGCACGCACGCACCCATTCACCTACACACACCCACACACCCACCCACCCACACACACATACCACACACACCCACCCACCCACACACACATACCACACACACCCACCCACCCACACACACATACCACACACACCCACCCACCCACACACACATACCACACGCACCCACCTACCCACACACACACACACCCACCCACCCACACACACATACCACACGCACCCACCTACCCACACACACACACACACCCACCCACCCACACACACATACCACACGCACCCACCTACCCACACACACACACACACACACACACACACACACACACACACACACACACACACACACGAACGTATTATATATGTACTCACTAACACATAATGATTTAGAATCGATCTATTATATTTACTATAGCGAATCCAACATGGCGATATAAGTTTCAAAAATCCATCGGCAGCTTAAAATACTATTTATACTGATTATCAAGATAAGGAAAGGCATATTGTGTTTTATTGATTTTAGTGTATTTTTCTTGCTGCTTTAAATTTATCACTTATTTTTTGTGATAATAGAAAATGTCGCGCTTCCGCGGCAATCACTCGCACAATACTCACACGACACGCGTAAATAAATAGAGACCGTTTATAAAGAATAAATTTTAATAAGCTCAATTAATTACACTGTTCGTGATACAATCCGCTCGTGCGTCACCTCTCAAAACCGTCTCTCACGAATCTCTTTGATGAATCTCTTCAATCAATAAATCAATAGTTATAAACAACAGCGCATTGGCAAGGAACGATCTTCTCAACATAACTCGGACATTACTCATACATTACGGGAACCAAAAACGAGTGGACCACCGCTCAGCCACAACACTGCCCTCCTTTTCCACAAAATTGTCGTCCCGACAATTCTCTTCAGGAACTGTTCTGCAGAAAGCGGCCTCCTTCTCTTCCTTGGTAAAGATCCCTGGATATCAGACGAATTCCTGCCCTATCCTGAGCTGCTGTTACAGGTTACTAGGCGCCGTACTCCCAATTTTACAAGGGCAAATCAATAAGTACCCGTGTTAGTAATAAAGATGCAAGTTTTTTTCAAAAATTTTTTTTTTACTTTTCAACATATCTCCTTTTAGGAGGATATACTTTTCCCAACGCTCCTGCCATTTATTTAACCCCTCCGAAAAATACAATTTGTCGAAACTCTGCAAAACAGGCCTCTGTTTCAGCGATGACCTTCTCATTCGACGTGAATCTCTTTCTACCATTTTTTCAGATTTGAAAACAGGAAGAAATCGCAGGGGGCCAAATAGTAGAGTACGGTGGATGCGGTAGCAATTCGTAGCGCAATTCGAACAATTTGGCTGTGGCGACTGTGGAGGAGTGAGCCGGTGCATTCGTGGTGGAACACTTTTTTTTCGATCCAATAAATCAGCATAGTACTGCCCCGTGACAATTTTTCCCTTCTTCAAAAAGTTGATGAAGATCATGCCTTGTGTATTCCAAAAAACAGTGACCATCACTGATCTTTCCAGTCGATGGTACCGTTTTGATCTTCTTTGAAGCACGTTCGCCGGGTAAAGTCCACTGTTTTGATTCCGATGTATAGTGATGAATCCATGTTTCATCAACGGTTACGATTCGACGCAAAAACTCCTGTGAATTGCGTTTAAACAGCTCCAAACATTGCTTCGAAATTGATAGTCGCATCCGCTTGTCGTTCACCGTGAGCAATCGCGGCACCCATCAGGCCGACAGCTTTTTCATTCCTAAATTATTATGCAAAATATTGAATGCCGTTCCGTATGACACGCCTACGGCCTCTGTTACTTCATGCACTTTCATTCGGCGATCAGCGAGAATCATTTCATGGACTTTTTCAATGAATTCCTCAGTAACCACGTCTGCTGGGCGGCCTGGGCGCTCCTCATCAAAACAGATGTACGGCCACGTTTGAATTCGTTGAATCAATATCTGACAGTTGTCATAGATGGTGAAAAGTTCCCATAGACGGCATCCAAATTCTTTTTTATTTCTTCGCACGATTTTCCATCCAAAAATAAAAAGCAAATCACGGGTCGATATTGTTCTTTTTCCATTATATCAAAAAACATCAAACACACTCACTACGAATTACTGTTAAATCAAAATTATCACATAAATCTTTGAAATTTGGTATAGCGTCGTTTGAAAGATAGTAGTACACGATAGTAATGTATCAACTGTATCAATTTGTATCAGTAATCTCGCCTATTTATAAACACGGATACTTATTGATTTGCCTTCGTACACCCTCCTGGAAGTATTGAGCCGCTGCAGAGATTCGTTCCTACTTCTGTCTTGATTTCTTTTTTCTTTTTTCGAATCTTGTTCTTGAGTGCTTCTTTTTTGAATCTTGAATTTTGAGTTTTGTACGCTTCTTTCTTGATTTCTTCGGACAAGAGGGAAGAGTGGATCCAATGTCTACCGTGGATCCAATGTCTTTAAGGATTCCCCAAGTCCCTGCTTCGACATTTGCCCTAAGTCCCTCGAAAAAACCACGGTTCAAAAAAACCGAGAGCGAGGCAGACTTCTTAGAATTATTATTGAAAACGAAAATGAGTATCTATTTCTTTCAAAATATTTTTAAATATTTACAAACTTATCATTTTTTTCCTTTTTTTGGACGGAAAAAACATTCAATCTCCCCATAGGCTCCGATGAAAACGATCCAATCTTGAACGCCCGAAACGGAATTCACTTATCTACACAAAATTCACCCATCTAAACAGATTCGACTTTCCGGATACTCGGAAGAAATTTCGAAAATTATTTAATTCCCTATTGATTTCCCTCTTATCTAAAACATCGAAGCCCGTCAAACTTGAAAAACGTATGCACGTCCGTCCGATAAATCAAACCGTGCTAAAAGAATCAACGTAAAAGCATTTTCTTTTATTCAATACCGCGTAAATGTGAATTTAAGGAAAAACAGAATTTATTTTGTAAAAACGAAAAGAAATTAGTTAATTAATGACTGGCCTGGCTGACATCTAGTCGCTGCTCGCTCCTCTCGGAGAAAACGGAATTCCTCCTGCATAGAGCGAAGAACGGCCTTCAAACTTGATATCTCGTCCTCCTCCGCCGTGCACATGCAAATCCTTTTCCTCGCCACACGACTCATTCCCCTTATGGAAGATCCTTGTGCCTCGTTTTCAATTGGCTTTTCAACACTTTCCGATGCGACGTCCATTGTCCGCTATCCCAGACAAGCCCCCAAAAATATCGCGCTTCTGTGGCGGTCGCACAACACTCACACAACATGCGTAAATAAATAGAAGCCGTTTATAAAGAACTTTAATTAATTACACTGTTCGTGATACAATTCGCTCCCGCGTCACCTCTCAAAATCTTCTCATGAATCTCCCTGACGAATTTCTTCAATCAATAAATCAGTAGTCATAAACAACGGCGCGTTGGCAAAGAACAATCTTCTCAACATTATTCAGACATTACTCAGGGACCAAAAACAAGCGAATTATCGCTCGGTCACAACACGGGATGCAGTTCTTTGCAGAAGATAGGAGTCTTCAAATTTAAAAACATTTATTTTTCAAACAATAGTTTCAGAAAAAATAGTTCAGCAAATTTTGAGAGAAGCGCATGATTCTCCAACTGGTGGACATTTTGGTGTCAATAAAACTTTAGCAAAAATTCGAAAGCGGTTCTTCTGGACGACCTGTAAGCAGGATGTGGAACATTGGTGTAGGATTTGTAAAGTTTGTGTCGCTAGAAAGAGTCCTTCGGAAAAGGGGAAATCTTCCCTTCAAATTTATAACGTGATGCTCCTATTGAAAAAGCGCAAATGGATGTTATTGGTCCTGTGTCATTTCTGTTTCCGGAAACAAATATTTGTTGGTTGTAACGGATTGCTTCACTAAGTGGATAGAGGTTTTTCCTCTTAAAAACATTAAAACAAATACGGTTGCTGAAATCTTTGTAAGTCAGGTTATTTCTAGACTGGTGTGTTGGAATTGCATTGGAATTGCATACTGATCAAGGAAGGAATTTTGAGTCACGGTTATTTCAAGAATTATTTCAATTTTTAGGAACGAGGAAAACTTGAATTACCCTTTTCCATTTTCAATCGAATGATCAAGTAGAACGTCAACATCAAACGCTATTGAATTATATAGCGAAGTTTATTTCGGAAAATCAGAGGGATTGGGATCGTTAGGTTCCATTGAGCTTATTAGCTTATAGATCTTCCAAACACGAAGTTATTGGTTTTACTCCTTCGAAGTTATGTTTAGAACGAGAATTAAGATTGCCCTTAGATCTTTTTCAGGGCTGTCCCCCAGAGTTTGAAGATATTGCACAGGGAAGAGGATTCTTATTTAAATTAAGGGAAAAGATGAGTCATATCCACAACATTGCGAGTCAACGCATGGATTTGAAATTTCAGAAGACGATTTTATTATGACCGTAAGGACAGACGATTGTGTTTTGAAGCCGGTCAGAAGGTTGGTTTTTTAATCCTCGAAAAGTTCAAGGTAGAGCCTCTAAGTTGCAAAGTAATTGGGAAGGTCCATATGTGATAGTTAAAAAATTAAATTATGTAGTTTATTGTATTCGGAAATCGAATAGACATAAGAGTAAGATTGTGGCATTTGGATAGATTAGCTCCATTTCATGAAAGAAAGAATTTCTGAATAAACAATTTTGTCGTATTACTTTCAGGGAGCTTTCCAAAAATAGTCAATCTTTCTTTTTCGCCCTTGGAAGGGAAAATGACAAGTTTGTAAATATTTAAAAATATTTTGAAAGAAATAAATACTCGTTTTTGTTTTCATTTTTGTTTAAGTTTGCTGTTGAATTGACATCTATGGCGGGAGATTTTCTCTTCCGAAGCCCGAACATCTGGCTGAATAATAATTCTAAGAAGTGCTTCTCTGCCTCGCCCTCGATTTTTTTGAACCGTGATTTTTCTGAGGGATTTAAGGTGAATGCCAAGGCAGGGACTTGGGGAGTTTTTAAAGACGTTGGGTCCACGGTAGACCACCTTCTCCTCTTTGTCCGAAGAAATCAAGAAAGAAGCGCACGAAACTCAAAATTCAAGATTCAAGAAAAAAGCACTCAAGACTCAAGAACAAGATTCAAAAAAAGAAGAAAGAAGTGGGAACGAATCTCTGCAGGTTCAATACTTCCAGGAGGGTATAAGATAGAGATCAGGAATATGGCACTTGGTAACCTGTAGCAATAGCTCAGAGTAGGACAGGAAGCCGTCTGGTACCCAATGATCTTTATCAAGGAAGAGAAAGAGGTCGCTTTCTACAGAGCAGTTTTTGAAGAGAATTGTCGGGACGACAATTTTGTGGAGGAGAGGCGCAATGTGGCCGAGCGATGGTCCGCTCGTTTTTGGTCTCCGTAATGTATGAATAATGTAGAGAAGATCGTTCCTTGCACCATTGTTTATGATTATTGATTTATTGATTGAAGAGATTCGACAGAGAAATACAGAAAAGCTTTTAGCGTTACCCATCCTGTACTACGTAGAGATATTACTTTATTACAAAATATGATTCGCTAAGAACATATCTTACACTATGTGCGATGCTTTCTTTTCACTATTTATAATATTTATAATATTATTACTTATATTACTTATGATATATATATATATATATATATATATATATATATATATATTAGGTGTACAAAAAAGTTCTGAGCTTTTTTTTGTAAAATTCAATCTTTATTCAAAAACAAACAAAAAAATATTAAGCGAAATATTCCCCGTTTGCATCAACGACCTTTTGCCATCTTTCGGGTAGCTTGCGAATTCCTTGACGATAGAAGCTCACCGACTTCGAAGCGATAAAGTCATCAATGCATTTTCGTATCTCTTCAAATCTCACGAAATGTGTATCAGCCAAATGATGCTGCAGCGACTGGAATAGGTAGTAATCGGAAAGCGCCATGTCTGGGCTATACGCCGCGTGCGAGAGAAGTTCCCAGCCTAACGCAAAGATATGATCCTGAGTCGCTTTCGAAACATGTGGTCGGGCATTGTCATGAAGCAAGATCACTTTACGACGTCTTTGGCCAGTAAATGGCCTCTTTTCTTCTAATGCATCGTTCAATTGTTGTTGGTAGCGGTCTGCCGTGATTGTTTCACCCAGTTGTAACAACTCGTAATACAATACACCTTTCCAATCCCACCAGATACAGAGCAAAACATTCTTGGCGCGGATATTGGGCTTTGGCGTCGATGTCGAAGTTGACCAGAGTCAACTCATGATTTTCTACGTTTAGGGTTATCATAAAGAATCCACTTTTCATCGCCTGTAATGATTTTGTGCAGAAAATCTTTTTTCCGGAACTTTGAAAGCAAAGTGAGTGCAGTGTCACGCCGACGATTTTTGTTGTCTTCGGACAATTCATGCGGAACCCAACTGAGAGCACCATGGCCCGCATGGCGCAGTGGTAGCGCGCCAAGTCTCATATACCTGAGGATCTAGGTGCTTTTCGTGGATGTTTTGCTAAGTATTAGTTGTGTGAGCGGGGGACCGCCACAGGATTTCCCCCTTAGTGGACAAGCTCCGATTCTTCTCTGTGTGCCCGTTGTCCGGTGTGTCTGCCCAGGGAGATATGAGATGCGCGATGTGAGGAGGGCATGTTGCCACTGCGACTCTGTTGTGCGCTAGTTGCTTCTCCGTTGCGTGGGCGAGCCATTTGGACATCGACAGTGAGGTTGTGAGCGTAACCTTGAAAGTCGAGGAGTGTCCAGTGATTGGCTGTCTTTACCGGTTGGCGATGTGGGCTGGCCGTATGGACGTCGACAGGGAGATGTGTGCGAGACCTCGGCAAGTCGAGTGCGTCCGATGATTGGCCAAGGAGAGTCACGTGATCGAAAGCAGCGGGCTTTATGAGGCCGTGTTCTGTGTTTCGATGCGTGGAGTTGAGAAGGTAGAAGGTTGCAGTTGCGTTGCGTTGCGTTGCGTTGCGTTGCGTGTTCAAATCACGTCGGGGTCACCATTTTGGTGGCAGTTGGTGATGGAGGAGCGTTGTCCACGATATGATGAATTTTGATGACGGAAAAAAGATGTTGGCCGCGGTGGGATTCGAACCTAGGTCCTCAGGTGTATGAGACTTGGCGCGCTACCACTACGCCATGCGGGCCATGGTGCTTTTCGTGGATGTTTTGCTAGGTATTAGTTATGTGAGCGGGGGACCGCCACAATATATATATATGTGTGTGTGTGTGTGTGTGTGTGTGTGTGTGTGTGTGTGTGTGTGTGTGTGTGTGTGTGTGTGCATTGTGTATATATATATATATATTATAACGGAATCCGCCAATGTCTCCACGGTAATGTCTCCGTCAAATCCGATACGATGTATCGTTCGTACGGACTCAGAGCGATTTTCGACACCGTATATATTTGATGTAACTTGATGTAACTTGGATCTTATACTGGTGACGAGTCATTTCGATTTCTTCATTTAAGCACCGTGTGTAATCGTCGAACGTTATTGTTCGCGCTACGACGTTACTCTTTACACCTTTCGCCTTTTTGATGTCCTTTCTACCGTCAATCCTCACCGCGTACATCTTCGTTCTGAGTCCGATGAATTTCATTATTACACCATTATTTTTGTCCTTCATTAGGCCGGGTACTTTTTTATTCATGATGAATAATCCGTAGGCAAATCTGGAGCGATCAAGTTTGCATCAAAGTTCGCGATGTCTTCAATCTATCGAAATTCGGCAGCGGTTGACACATCGTCCGTCCAGATTGTTCACGTCGTAGTACATCAAATACGACGATGGTTTCGATGAGTTATATGAACGATATGTACTTGTTATGGGGAAGTCCCAGTTGCGCACAGAATAAATCGGACACAGCAGGTTGAATGGATCGGACACAGGTTCAACGCAATAAGGAACGAACAATGGCAATCGGACACATTGAAAATCGAACACAGTACTAATCGGACACAGTAAGAAATGGACACACAATAGCTGCAATCGGACACAGTAACAATCGAATACAGTGACAATCGGATACAGTAACAATCGGATACAATGGCAATCGGACACAGTAACAATCGACACAGTAACAATCGGATACAATAGCAATCGGACACAGTAGCAATCGGACACAGTAGCAATCGGACACAGTGCCAATCGGACACAGTGCCAATCGGACACAGTGCCAATCGGACACAATAGAAAATGGATACACGGATAATTAAATAGATAAATAGATAAAAGAATCTGGCAAAAAAACGCGGCAGTCTGCCTCACGAACCGAGATATTAAGCGTTAAAGTTGACGACCTTTTGGTTAGGAAATCTGTTATAGCAGCAAACTGAGCGTGCGTGAACGTAATGCAGCAAACTGAGCATGCGTTGTGACTCTGTACGCATGATAGGGGGGGTTCGGGGAATGAAGCCTCCCGAACGGGGGTCGAGGAGGCTAAGTCCCCTCGTCAGGAGTCCAGGGGACAAGCCTCCTTAGTGGGGGGGCTGGAGAGTAAGGGGGTTGGGGGGCGAAGCCCCCCCCACTATCACAGAACGAATTACAAAACATGCAACACTTGAAAACAATATAAAATTATATTTGTAACAAAATGAAAAGATCAGCGAAAACTTCACACCCAATCCTTGCGTTGGAGTCTTTGCTAATCTTTCTAGGATCTATCATTTTAGTATATGATAGACTCATCAATTTAGTAAGATGAAAGATTACGTCTTCATCCCCAAACCCTTGCGTAGGGGTGTTTATCAATCTTTCTAGGATCTATCATTTTAGTAAGGCGAAAGATTGCATCTTGCACTTCGAATATAATAACACTTTTAACATTTTTTTAGGAAAACTGTTACGATTGCAACTATCTATGCGTTCATTTCCTACTGTGTCCGATTGTCACTGTATCCGATTGTCACTGTGTCCGATTGGCACTGTGTCCGATTGCAGCTAATGTGTGTCCATTTCCTACTGTATCCAATTAGTACCGTGTCCGATTGCCATTGTGTCCGATTTTCACTATGTCCGATTTCAACCACCTTGTGTGCATTCCTTATTGTGTCTGTTTGGACCTGTGTCCGATCCATTCAACCTGCTGTGTCCGATTTGTTCTGTGCGCAATTGGAACTCACTCCTTGTTATTGGCCTGCGTCGGACCATTGACTGAGACCACCGCGTATATCGCGCTCGATAAACATAATCATATCGATGTCGGTGAGCAACTCAAATTTTACACGCGTATGTTTCAGCATGGCGTCCCATGTGATACCTGGCAATGTGTAATGAGCGAGATCGAGAACTTTTGATACAACTTTCGTGGAAATTTTCAAAAACATCGGCCAATATATCGGTTTTTAAATACAGATCGCTGTACTCGCCTAGAGTTTCAATAAAAAACCGCTGCCAGACGTTCGCGGCGTGTGCGTAATCGTTCTTCAATACTGTGTCATCGGTCAATGAGCTATAGAATGATTCGTGCGGTGGTAGACGCGTGTCCTGCAGCTTGTCTGCGCGATCCACGTATTCGTAGGGAAAGACACCTTTACGCGTCAACAAATCAAAATCTTTCGTTTGATAACGTGGAAAATTCGTAAAATTTTTAATTTCATTTTCGTTAGAAAAGATGCCAATTTATCGAGGCTAATATTTAAAAATTTGTACGTATCGATGAACCGCAGTCGTACGCAATTTCGTGAATCTGATTTCTCGACGATATCTTTAATGTTTGCATGTTTAGTGAACGAAATGTATTTTTCTTTTGTTATCAGCAGCACGTCGATCCTGCCTTCGAATGCTGTAGCTATTTTCATAATGAAAAATGCGCGTCATAACCGGATAAGTTGTGAAATACTATGCAATATGAATCTTTATAAAATATTTTACACAATTGAATTCTGAGGATCCATATGATAGGGTTGCTGGCGTTTCTGAGTCTATGGTTCCCCGCAGGCCCTTACTTTCTTATTCTTTCATACGTCAGGGATATATCCGAAAATTTCTCAACAATTATAACAAAATACAACATGAAATTAGGTTAATTCCCTGAATAGATGTATTAGAACTGGCAAAGACTTATTATATTCGATGATCCAAAAGTGGTTTATAAGATCAATTGCAAGGATTGCGAGGCCACCTATGTCGGATAAACTAAACGACAATTCAAAACTAGAATAAACGATGCATATTCATGACATAAAAAAAGTTAATGGCTTCCCATCTGTGGTTTCGATTCATAGAATGAATTTTAAACATGAATTTGATTGGGATAATATTAATATATTCTCGACAAAGAACCTTCATGGAACAAGAGGATTGTTTCCGAAATGATTTACATTAAAAAACAGCCTCAAGGGATTATAAACAAAATGACACGGATTTGTTAACCAATTGCTACTTTCTCATCCTCAATCTATCCCCAGGTTCCAAGCATACTTTCTCCCCTCCACAGAATTTCCCCTTCTAAACTGAATATTTTGATATGTCTTCGTGACGATCTTTTTGTTTGACACGTTCGTGAGTTTCTTTTTGAGATTAACTTGATTGTAACGCCGATCCGTTCTACAATGGGCTATGTGGGTTGTCTCCAAATTTGCATGGTTTTTCTGTCTCGTCGAAATTTATTTAAGATTAATTCCATCTTCCACAATTTACCTTTCTAAATAAGTTCTATATAAGTCCTATATAACTATCATTGTATTCAATACATATTCTTCATACTTAGGACAAGCGTATCTCTCACTCAATGACATTTCCATGCACATTGGCATTATACATTATACATTGTCCACGGCGCTTATACATGGAATTTGCATCGAAAATAAAAAAGGAGGGAGATTCGCTGCAGTTAGGCGTGAAGCGATTACACGTATTTCGAATCATAACCATACAAAATGAGAACATCTGCGTCTGTACAAGATTATTTATTAGGCTTTTTCGCTCACATCAATCCGTTGTTCTTATAATGGTCCGTCCTCGCCGGGCATGTCGTGCGAGTTTGGGTGCGCGGACGTGCTCGTCGGGTTCGGAAATTAATAAGGTTATTTGACTCAGATGTTGGTAAAAGAATATATTTATTTGATGTAATTGATGATACACAGCGGCATTGATTCGCCTAGCTCGCTTGTCGGCAGGTGTTGCATGCTGTTCGCCGTGTTCGGTTTTCGGTGCGCGCGAAGTATGCACGGTGTACTCGGAGTGCGTGGCGCGTGCGTCGGAGCGAGTGATTGGTTCGTGTCGGAGCCTACTGGTCGCATAGGCGCGTGATTGGTTGAACAGCGGTTCGTCGGTAGCACTTGCAGTGCGTGCCGCGTTATTTGGTTTCGCCGCGTAATCGGTGCGCGTTTGAATGCCAGGAGAGAGAATGCTCGCTCTTGTTCGTGAATTCGATACGAGAGACAAGTATACTTGTCGGAGACCGAAAATACTCCGTCCCATGGGCTTATGTAATGGTAAGAGTGGTGAGACCGAGAATGCTTCGTCTCGAAGTTGGAAGATAGGAGGAAACGAGTGACAAGTATACTTGTCGGGGACTAAGAATGCTCTGTCCCGATTTTCTCACTTTTCAGATGGATGATACCTGGTGTCGAGTATGCTCGGCAGAAATCAGGAATGCCTGGTCTCGGTTTTTTCGATATCGGTCGAAGATGTGAACAGATCGGATCGGTCTGGGTGTTTTATCATGAATCGGGTTTATATACCCGGCCGCGTTTGTTAAGTTGTAAAATAGCGCGGGTCGTCGACGGTGTTTGATACGCACGTGGCGAGTGCGTGTTCGGTTGCGCGCGCAACGGTCGGTGCGTTCGGTATCTCGAGCGCGCGCGTCGGTCGGTAGCGGGCGCGGAGCCTGGTCGCACTTATACTTAGAACGGTACGCGAGAGGCATATCGTTACATTCTTAACACCATCGCGCGTTGCCTCATAGTTTTTAAATTCTTAATCGTTTTTATACTTGACATTTTCTTCATAACTATTATTTTCGTTAATTGTCTTTATGTTCCTACCATCATATTGTATTACCGCACTGAAGATGACCTAACATAAGATCGAAACGATGTTTGTGTTTTCATTTTTAATTTTTATTTTCATTATCCATGTACTTAATTTTATTTTTATCATCGACGAATTATATACACATACATCTCTTCCACTTTTATGCTCTTGACTGTTCAGTTTAAATCTTTATAATTTAGATTGCTATTTGAATGCGTGGGACCACGGTAATGACTAGTAAGGTGGCAGTGATCGCGTATCCGCGTGTCGTCCAACGCAAATGATTTCACAAATGTGACAACGCATCACACTACGGTATGCCACTGTTCTCTCGACAACGCTTCTATGGGGACATTCGCGAATAATAAAATTTTTACTCAATGCACCAAGTCTTCGAGTTGCCGAATAAACCACACAACGCAGTCTTCTCCGCGACAAAATCGATACACCGATAACGCGTCATCGTACGGGCATCGCACGTAGTATCCGATGCTAAATACCTCATGCTGATAGGTGTACGATGCGTCTTCCTTCTCTGCCGGTTCTGTTCACCGTAGTATACGCACTCCAAGTTCGCGTATACGATGAATGGAAGTCATTCCTTATTCATGTGATTCTTGAATATGAGCCACTTGCTCACGTCTTTGCAATCGGATGGCGCAATTGTTCATCTGTTCGCAGTTCATTGTATGCGACTGCAATTTTTTAGATGAACTGAAGTAACGTAAACATCTGTAAAAAAAAAGGAAACATGATTTTTTAATATTTAATAAACAATTTATAAGAGAAATAATGAAATTTGTTAAAAATGTGTATACGTACCAGTCGCAAAAGTATTTCTTGTGTTCTTTTTTGTTTTTTGCGAGCTCATGAAAGACAGGTCTTTAATGTACGCAAAGTGCCTCGCATTATCGTTGCGCGGACAACACGCGACGTCCTGTACGCCGCGTACAGCAGGCACGCGAAACACTCCACCAAGGTAGCGACCTGGCTGCACTGCTCCAACAATTCGCGTTCCACTCGCTCTAGATGTTCCATTTTTCTCTCACATTCGATTGATTCATTAGACTTTCAAAGCACCTACTGTGATCCCGCGCACTCAATAATCTATTATATATATCATCTGCAGTTTCTTTTGTCCCTCTAAACCGAAGCGTCGTCATACGTTTGCAACCGAGTCGCAATTTATTTATCTATTTGTTTATAGCAGCCGGATTATCGGCGCTTTTCTTAACATGCCGCGACACGTACAGTCATCAATGCTATTTCTTTATCTAAATCGGAGTATGGTCTTCCGAATCGCAATTTGTTTATAGCAGCCGGAGTATCGGCACTTCTCTCTTAACACGTTGCGACACGTACGTCGATTTCCACGAAAAGCCATCTTATCGCGGCTTTTTTCCTGGAAAAAATTTAAACACGTTATAGCGTTCTTTTGCGAACATGTCGCTACATGTTTGATCACAATAATGAAATTCCTAGAAAGAGGGAGAGAGGGAGAGAGGAAGGATGGGGAAAGGGGATTAACGGTTTGCCATGTCAAAATTTACGCGGATGCGATCAATCCTCCATCGAACGATCTACACGAAAAATACTCCGCTCTTCCATTATTCGTTTGTATGAACGATCAACACACAATGTACTCCGCCAAAGAAAGTAACGCACCGTACGATGGCGAAACAAGGAAGGAACGTAACGCGTAAGTTTCAACTGCATTTTATTTTTTCTGTTTTTTTCCAATATTATGCAATATTATATATTTAATTTCCATTACGCATCATAATTCCATCCAGCATTTCGATAGAGCATCGCGCGATGCGCCTACTGAGCAGACGTTACATTCTGATGACCACAGGCTACAAATTTTTGGAAATTGGAATCAACGTTGGTCCACGGAGTTACGTGGAGATCGCTCTGGGAGATCATCGGGAACAGGAACTGATACTGTCTCTCGAAACGTGGAAGGGACTCTACGAGCAGCGATGGAATATCTATAAATTGCTGCGAAACGATTACAAAGATAATTTTATAAGTGTCGGACCATCAGAGTTTGCCTGATGAACGACATTCGTACGTCTTGAATGACTCTTTGAATGTACGCAATGATGATCGAATCGACGTTACGTCGAATGTTTGATCTAGACGAATGTATCAATGTGACGTTCGATCGACTTGATCGACAGATTCGTCGATACAATTGATGCCAAATATACGCGATTCTCCAACATCGCGTGTGTTGTAACAGATTCCAAGGAAGTACCGAACGCGATACGCGATTGCGATATCTTCAATAGACGTCAACTCATCGATTACGAGCTGTTAGTTTTAGTTTTTAATGTTTAAGAAAAAAAATGTGAATAAAAAATTTTACGCTTAAATGAAAATGTATTTAATTTGTTTAAAAAAATAAAGATATATAATATGCAAAACATTGCATATTATATATATTTCTTTTATTCCTTTCCTCCCGCCATAAAAATAATTATCCAAAAAAAAATAGTCATAAAATTCGTAATAAGAGAGAGCCGCAACGGGAGAGAGAGAGAGATAGGAGATAGTAAGTATACGAGAGAGAGAGAGAGAGAGAGAGAGAGAGAGAAGATATACAATAGAGTCGCAACGGGAGAGAGAGAGATAGTTGGTAAAGGAAAAAATGATATGACAACATAGTGGCGGCGGCGGCAGGCGGCGGGGTAGCAGTCCCCCGCTGACATCATGTCTACGTGCCCTGTCCACAATTTGTTTATCTTCTCATTTATATCATCTCGCCACCTGTTTATTTATTTGTTTATCTTTTTGTTTATATCATCTTCATAGCTACTATCTTATCTATCTCCCCTCCTTCGAGACGTCATGTCCTTCAAGTCGCAATTTTCTATTTGTTTATAATTTATATCAAATTTGTTTATCTACTTGTTTATCTATTTGTTTTTATAACTATCGGATCATACTATCCTCCCTTCCCCGCTCATTTCAAAGACCGCCGCCTCTACCTTTCCTCTCCCTTCTATCCCTCCCGCGCCCATCGTTCCCCCCGCACATCCGCATCCCCCTCGGAGCTCCCGGACTAGAACCGGCCTATACACACTACTACGATGTAGTGATACATTCCTGTTATAAAACCAAAATCATATTTCCTATTAATTATCTCTTATTTTAATTTCACATTTGTAATATGAATGTACATTATAATGTATAATACTTATACATTATAAAACAATAAAATTGAAGGTCAAAAGCAATAATAATTTGTTAACAGAATATGTTTTCTTTATAAATAATGTCTTCATTTAAAAAAAAACAAACAATATAAAACGTTTTCGATTCACAAAGTCTTCTTCAGTATATATAATTAAGCGTCGTATGAACAAAAAAATAATGATAGAATGCTTCTAAATATGAGAACATGTTAAAAATCTACCCAACAGGAATTCATAAGAGACACATCTTAACAGAAATTAAAATTTTGACATGTAATAAAAATTAAATTCGGTTAATAAGAATTATAAGAATTCTAAAAGCGTAAATCGTATTGTCAATAACTGTGTTTGTATAGTTATACTTTATTTTTATAATATGATATATATACAACATATTTTTATCCAAATTGCATTAGAATCTTATTTCATTTTTGTTATTTGTAAACAATGCGCTGCATAAAAGCTCAAGCTCTGATTGATCAAGATCTCAGACCACCATTATGCGCAATGCGCAATTTCACCTTTCTTCTTACACTATTACATTGTAACGGAGCATCTGTAACGCTCCGTTACTACATGCGCTGCGGTCCACACCGTCCGGTGCTGCCCGAACATCCCCGAACATGACCGAACATCACGCGCTCGTCGCTGATCTCGCCGACGGCAGAGCTGTGCAAAATGCGTTAAGAAATAGCGTTTTGACACGCAGACAAAAATCGGATATATAAACGCGTCAAATTTTGTAAACAACCAGTCCTGTCCGATTATCCGACCCGTCCGTTTCCGATACACCGATCCGATCCGAACGACACGAGATTTTCTCGTTCTGAATACCGAGTGTTCTCAGTATTCTCGTTTCGCTCCTATCCGAAAAGTTGGAGTGTTCTCGGATTTTTTCTTCTCCAACCAATACCGAGCACTTTCAGTATTCTCATTTTCCTTCTATCCGAAAAGTCGGAGTATTCTCAGACTTTTCTTCCGACGTACGCGTGTCAAGCGAAATACACGTATTGTGAAAGTCTGTGGTTGCCTTAGCAACCCGTGCGTCTCTGATTTACAGGCTCCCGCGAGTATACGCGTACACATCCTATTTCCGACCGAGCATCAAAGCACTGATAATTACAATCGAACTGTTGTAGCCAAGTCTACAACCAATAATAAAAGTAGTCCGCATGGCAACAAAATAAGGTCGCATGAACCTCGAAAAGTCTTTCGAAAGATGACACAAATGTGTGACCGCCGAAATTGCGACCAGTCTTTCGAAAGACCGCAGAAATGCATCGCGAGAACATTGCGAAAAAGCCTATCAGCAAATTCCTAAATTTGATGATCAAATCGAGCGTAATATTGATTAATCAATATCACGCAACCGATCGACGCAATCGATCAGAATGCTGACCAGGCATCGATCAGACTATATAACCGGTTACACAAGGCGTAATAGATAGAGTCGGGAAACAATCAAACATACCGTGTCGTTCGGAATCGTTATTATCGTGCAAGATATTACACGAGCATAGCGAAGTTCACGCGAGCCGTACTATCAACGTCTCAGGTGACATACTCGGTCGACGGCCGCCAGAGTAACGCGATACGCGCCCGCCGACGTTTAACCGTGTGTGAAAGAAATAAAATAAGTAATATTAAATCCAAGAAATTGTGAAATAAATCAAGTAACATAAAGAAAGTGTGTTAGTGATTTCAAGAAGATTTCCTTCCATTCGTTTGATCCTGCTCGGAGTCCCAATTCCTTAGGCTTAACGAACCCGACTATCTCTAAAAATTAACGTTGTAGCCCATCCGGGGTACAACAGAACATATGCGAGCGGTATCATGTTTTGAAAGACAACGTCTTTTATAAAATTTAACTTTTAACATTTTAAATAAATTGTTTATTTATTAAATCCGAACGTCTGCAATTCTTTTCCGAACTCCGGTATCCGACGAGCATATCCGTTTGACCGATCTGCATCCTCCCTTCCGCACCGATTATTCTGACCGAGGGACGTTATAACATGCATATCAAAAATTTTGTAATTAATAGAGGAGAAGATGGTATTCGAGCACGCCATTTACATTGTATACATAAATTTTCTTAATATATTAATATAAATATTTTTTTTAATTGTAAACTTAATGATTATACACAGTGTAAAGTATCATAAAATATTGTCGACAATCGATTCTAAACTCAAAGTTATGAAAATACTTATTACTTATTAATTAAGACGTTATTTGTAAAAACATAACACAGCATAATGAATTCAAAAAGAATAAGAAAGACAACATGGCTCTCATTAAAATGGACTTAAAAAATATGTTTTGTTTAAAAAAATATTTTGTTACAAAGTTTTATATATATATATATATATATATATATATATATATATATATATATACACACACACACTCGTATATATATATATATATATATATATATATATATATATACACACATTATATATACATACATTATATATATATATATATATATATATATATATATACATATATAAATATTTTTTTTCAAAATAAAATTTTAAAAAAGATAGCAATAAATACATACCATAAATTTTTAATATACTGATACTGACTATACGGATATTGATTTACTTGTCAGAAAGTAGATATGCAAATTTATAAAGTACTGTTTTTACAAAATAAATGAACTTTTAAACTTGAATCATTAATTTCTCAATATTTTTTCTTAAAGAATTATAAAGTATTATAAAAGAACATTATTTTCAGAAGTCATAAACATATTTTTTTTCAGTTCCCTCAGTCAGAGCAAACTATGTATACACATTTCGCTCATTAAGTTGTATCCATAACTGAACATAAATTAGATTGTCAAGAAAACTGCAATCAATTTATCGGATAATTTACTTTTATGGAAATTTTGGAAAAGAAATCATCTTATCAGCATGCATAAGGGGCTATATTAGCACAATATCAACTGTTTAACTTTGTATAACTCAAAATGTGATCAAATAAAATGTTAAATAAAAAGTATTAAAGTGTACATATATTTGTGTTCAATATACATAAGTTTAAGAAGAAAAAGGAAATATGTACAATTATATATAAATTAAATAATTATATATGTATTATATAAAAATACCTTAAAAATGTTTAGAAATACTCGAAGTAATAATAAAAATAATAATAGAAATAGATAAATGCCATATGCCATATGCATATATGTATTGGCATAACGCCATTGCATAACGGCAAATTATTAAATAAGTAATTAACAAAATATGTCATTTATTAAACAATAAAATATTAAAAATTATATTCAATCATTATATTCACAAAAGCCATAATGCCATCACCTTCTATTATTCGACAGAAAAATATTAATATTGTAAATCAGCGCTTTTAAATATTATGTTAATTTCTGTCAAATATTGAACATGAAACAAAATAATTATCAGGTACTTCTTACTGACCTGTGGAGTTGTGTGGACAGAGT